>NC_140945.1:30532541-30790041 GCF_014529385.1 Adiantum capillus-veneris
TTGGCTTTCTAAAGCAAGAAGCATCCTTTTGAACCCATTCTGGAGGGAGGTAGCTAGAAAGATAAACAACAAAGGACTGCATCGACTTGGCCAATTTTGGGACATCAACATTGAGATCTGGAAACGAATAGAATAACTGGCCTCCCAATTCAACGTCAAGCTAAAAGACTGCTGGCCAATAAAACTCTAGATTGGCTAGATGGATGTGGGCTGCCTACCTCCGAGTCCATGTTCGATTGGAAGGAACGGCAGTGGCCCACAAACATGCATTTTTTTAAAACAAGGATGTGTACAACTCCCTCATGGCCTCAAAGGACTAGTTTTCCCCTTGAATAAGCAATGGAGCAAGTGGTGGCTGGAATCGAGGTGGGTGGCAATCACGAAGAACATCTGGTGCCCACATTGCCTGCTTGAGATGAAGATCTTTCTTTGGAAGGTCATGAGGGGAGCCCTACCTACTGGAGTGAAGGTCCTTGCGAGAGGGATTAGGTATGATAGATGCTGACAATGTAGAAAGTCTAGTGAGGACCTCCCTCATGTGTTCAAGGATTGCCCGACAATCTACGGCCTAGCAGGGAAGATATGCAAATGAGTCCAAAAGACATGGAAGATAAGTTTCTTTAAGGACTATATCATTATGGGTGGGAAGGTGTTCAAGAGCCAGGCACTTCTTATCAACACACAAATTGTCAGATTCTGCTACTTTAAACACATTTGGAAGGCCAAGAAATATCAGGTCTTTGAGAATGTCTTGAAAGCAAATGGGTTTAGGGAGATTATACAAGAAAGCAGGGATACGATTGTAGCCTTTTGGAAGCGGGTCAAATTTGATGAGATAATTAGGGTAACGAGTGCAGTCGGCGGCTCCGTCACCTCTCTCTCTCTCTCTCTCTCCCTGCATCACTGTGTTTCCCGGACCTGCAGGCGACACTGCCGGATTGATCTCCTGTTGTGACGCGTGTCAGGGGGGGGGGGGGGGGGAACCGGAATTCCCTCCCCCTTTACCTATAGTATAGATTGCTGCCATTTTGTCTGGTTAGCACTACCATAATTAGCCAAGTTTCTCCTTGGGTTACTTTCTAGAGATGCGGGGTGGCTCCCATGTTAGTCGATGTATCTTTAGTTGCTGCAAGACATCATGGCTCAACACGAATATGACAAGAATTTGTAATTTCTAGTGTTTATTAATATAATTTACTTGCCATTGTGAGTTTTGCAAAAAAAAAAGCTACTGCCCAAGGGTTAGATTCACTTTTTGAATTTTATTTACTTTTGCCTTAGTAAAAGACAACCACATAAATAAGCACACTTTTTGTTAGAGTTTCTTAAAATAAAAACTGAATTTTCAAAGCATGATTTGAAAAAATATATATATATTTTTAAATTTAAAGTACTTTAATTCTTCTCTTTTTGCTTAGATGCAAAGTTTTCAAAATTTTAAATGATAGAACTATAAGTTAAGAGACACATTTCTTTGTCACCTTGTTATGTGGGTTTCCTTAAAGTGTTTTATAGTATTGTATTGTCACATGACATGATACGGTCTATTATATAATATTAGGACTATGCAATCCATGGGATTATGATTTATTATATATTGGGACTTAATGCAAATTCTATGCTTTATCTCCACACTAGGCGTTTCTCAATCAAGTCAATCAAGGTCATTGATTGACTTGAGTGGCAATACTTACTATTGCCCCAGTCTTGTTTTTTATTCCTATAGGAGAGTTCTGCGCTTTTGCAAACCGGGTTTGTCGACGCCATTGCAAAGGTTGGGATGACAAAGGTCTGCCCTGATCTCTTTTGGCTAGGTATATTCTACCACCTATACAACTAGCTTGCCACCAATACCTTGAAGAGCTGGCTTCAAGGTATCCTGAAGAGCGTCTATCTTCGAATTATAGTTTTTGGAAGCAAGATCTCCACACACATTGCTATAGGTACATCAATTGTCATAGTGGGTGTAGCCATGTATTCTTACATTTATACACAATTACTTAGAAGAAGCCCCTACTAGAAGATGTGAACTCAATGCTTGCGGAAAACTAGATTTTATTGTGTTTTTTTGTGTATTCTATCATAGTCAAGAAATACTAAGGGTAGGGTATGCTTCAATGGACCCTCCTACAATAGCCCTTTGTTATGGTGTGCTTTAAAGGCTAGCAAGTTGGCCTCTAGGGTGGTTGGCTCTTTTCGCAAGAGATATTGTTATAGGGTGGCCTAAGAGTTGTTGGGGGATTGGGCCCAACCTAGGAACTAGGTGAGCGCATTGGTTGCTCACAATCCAGGATTTAGGTGAGGGCTTCAAGTGCAATTTGGTAATAAACAGTTGGTGGTCACTTTTGGTGGTAGTTCAAGCAGTGGCAGTTTTGTCATTGCTTCAAGTGCAACCCGTCATGTTCAGTTGGTCGTCACTAGTGGCAATTCAAGTAGCGGCAATTTGGTTATTGCTTTTAGAAGAATAGCGCAAACCGAGTTGCATGCTCGACTTGCCGTTTTATACACCCAACAAGGACAATCGAGTACACAAGAAGATTTAGAAATTTTCTCATGTAGGAAAACAGAGTCTTTTCCAGTGTTTTTCATACAATGAATAACATCATGAGCTTCTGTTCGAGAGGCACCGCATACCTAGCTCGGTATGATTGGGGGTAGGGGACCATCGCCCCCCCCCCCATCGGGCCGGCGGTTCCCTGCCCCCAATCGTACCTAGCTAGGTATGCGGTGCCTCCCTCAAAAAAGCTCATGATGTTGAGGTAAGTCACAATGTGGGAATTATTGTGAAAATTTGTCCAAAACTTCTTGTGGTACATGGAACAATTCACACTGAGAGTGGGTCATTGAGGCTATCAAAGGTGGTGGTTGACAACGAGTTGGGTTTGGGAGGTCGACAACTCCAATGAAACAATTGTTAGTATAGAGGCATCATTCCTACCCGTGTTAAAGAGAAATTGACATTAAAGCGGACCTTGCTGTTAGAATGCAACATATTTGGAGCACAAGTGAAGAATCTAATTCCAAGCGAAATTATTGTGCGTAAATACATTTAGCATCCTGGGGCATTTTCTTCCCATAAGCCACAAATTTTTTTTTATTTATACAAAACTCACAATGGTATTCTTAATTCAAAGATTCCACTCAAACACAAGAAAACGATGCGTTAATCTATAGCACAATGACACACAATAACAAAGCACATAGATTTGTAACAATATTACCTAAGAAAGATTAATATAATATTACCTAAGAAAGATTAATATAATATTGTGTGTCTGTGTGTGAGAGAGAGAGGAAAACGCTAAAGATAACTTTAAAAAAAAGGTTAAAGGAAAAATGAAAGAGCAGAGAAACACCTATTTATATGGACACAAAAGGTCTTTTGACTTTTTATTTTCGTGTGTCTTTTGGCTTTCCACCTTCATTCGTCTTTTCATTTCCTAATTTCACCCTTCACTTACACACTTAATATGTTTTGAAAGAATTTTTATTTTTTTGAGATTGGGGAGACTTAATGGTGAGTGGATTATATTGATATATATCCAACAAATTACATATCCCTACCATGCTCTTGGGGAGCCATGGCCATTTCAAAGGATCATATGTGAAATTAACAAGCCACAATCTTTTTTTTTTTTCCAAAATTTACCCATAGGTGAGTGAGATTTATATTGTAGACCACAAAAAATTACAAAATCGCCGCATGCACATACCGCGCCATGAGGGTCATACAGAGCCAATACACCACAATAACAACCAGATCATAACACATCATATAAACCAAACTATCCAGGCCTGAACATGGGAAGCTAGCCCATGCAAACCAAGAATACCACAAAACTATGCCTGATTAGTTGTCACAAGTGTCAGACCCCTTGCCATAGAGCTACACACCACCCAAACAGGAAAACCAAAGACGAACGCAGGATAAAAGCCGAGAGATACCAACCAAAAGTAAATCCGCATAAACGGCGGGACCTAAGTCTCCATCACCTAAAGAGAGTGCACATGCAGCAATCTCGGAGCCGACAATGCCACCGGACACCCCCAAGACCTCCTGAGCAGACCCTCCACAACACCAAAAGAGAACCAGGATTACAACACAAGGATTGCGCAGATGAATTGAATCGTATGATAAGAATCACTAAAATAGGCCGTTAGGGTGGGCCAAGCACCCTCCAGACAAAGTTGTACCAGAGCCACATCACGATCACCAACCTTGTAGGTCCAAGAGAGAGGAGAGCCACAATGCATCCACATGTGCCATCGATAGAAGCATGTCCCTGACACCTCGAACCTGCCCGACCCTCACAATTACAACAAAGAGAACATGGCAAGCAGATGAGCTCCAAAAAGGAGCAAGGCCGCCACCCAACCCATGCCGCAAAAATAACGCCAGGCCTAAGAAGGTACATGCAAGCCAAGGCAAATTTAGGACCACCCCTGTCCAACGGCGCAAAGCCTCACCCACATGAGGATGTCGTGCAAGTTGCACGTCCCCGTGCTATGAGCCGGAACGGCTCACATGTGAGCAACCCCCCCCCCCCCCCCCCAAAACACCAAAAACGATGCAAGCACGCGTGAGCTACCTCCCCCTCTCACAGACAGAGAGCGCCCTCCCCTAACAAGCCACAATCTTATAGTGGAAAGTATCTTTGTTCTACTTCATGAGATTTGATGGATTTTGATTTCGTTTCTTATTTTGAAGAGATAGTTTTAAAAAAGAGAGAGAGAGAGAACGATCTCTTCTTGAAAGGGAAGGTATTGAAAAGCCAAGAGCTGTTTATTGCAACACAAATTGTTAGATTCTTTTGTTTTAAATAGGTCTAGAAGGCTAGGAACATTTGCTTATTTGATAGAACCATGGAAACAGCTAGGTTTAGAGAGATAAATCAAGAAAGTAGGGAGGCGATCATGACCTTTGGAAAATGCGAGAACTCTGATGAATGGAACAAGTTAATTGACATCGCCTTAACTAACTCTCATAGATAAGGACCCTGGGTTGTCCACAGGTGGCTCCCCTATTAGCCGATGTATTAGTGATATCTGGCTCGGCATGAGCATGGCACGATTGTAATTTTTTGTGGTTGTCAATATAATTCACTCACCCTTGTGAGTTTTGCCCAAAAAAACAAAAACAAATAGAGAGATTAACTAGCTAGAAATGTGAAATCTCAGCTAAACTTTGAGATTTCCCTGTGGTATGGGCTTTATTGGAAGAATCAATAATTGTGTCCTTTTTTTCTCTGGTTGGCAAAAAAACTTTTGACCAAACGAGAGAGAGAGAGAGAGAGAGAGAGAGAGAGAGAGAGAGAGAGAGAGAGAGAGAGAAACATATCTTTTTGTTTTAGAGAGAGGATAGAGAGAAACATATTGGTTTCATGATTTACAACGGAGTGAGATCGCGCTCTATGTGTGTGTGTGTGTGTGTCTCCACTCTTGCTTGACATGTTATATACCAATGTTGTAAAAAGACACAAAGACAGCCAAAATTTTAGAATTTCCTCGTAAAAAATGCATGGAAAGGAATTTTTATGTTTGGAAAAACAAATTTTCCCAAACACCTCTACATGCTTCTCATCATTGTTAGGCCTCGTGATTTTATTGCTTCTTTGAAGTTGTGCGAACTTTTCTCTTGACCTGACAGGCCTCGTGATTTCATCACTTGTTCTAGTAGAACTCACCAATAGGCGAGTTAATTATAGATTCTCTTCTGAGTTAATATAACATCTCCACTCACAAATGGGAATATGTTTCTAGGCCCAAGGAGCAAGGCGGTATTGGGATTCTCAAGCCCTGAAGTCCATGTAGAGGATCAATGTGCTATATTTTTTGTTGCAGTCATTAAACAAGACCAAACATGGACCATTATGGTAGGGGATATCATTGACAAGGTGAAGTTCTCTCTTCTCAAGGTGGCCCATGGAAGGAGGTAGGGATTCATGAAAAACTGCTAGCACCTCGATGGGGGAACTTGAGATTAGGGGGTGCCACCAGCGAGTTGGTTTGTAAGTGTAACAGAGCCATAGAGACCCTGGAATGGGGTGAGGTGACCAGGTAGTTTCAAAACTCCATAACACACTAGTCCCCATGGCTATCTAAGGTGGGTTGAGAATTATTGAATCCATTTTGGAGAGAGATTACCAAGAAGATCAATAACAAAGGCCTTTGTCAGCTAGCTCAATTTTGGGATGGCAAAAATATGAAGTGGAAAGAAGCAAACCAATTATCTAGCCAATTAGCCTTAAAAAAACTGAAAGTTTGCTAATCACCAGAGCTGTCAAAGATCTAGACAATGTTTTAATGCCAATCTGCGAGGCTCAATTTGAGCGGAAAGCCTAGCACTTGCCATTCAATAGAAATTTATTTAAATTACAAAACGGTGAAAACTACTAAAACTTGATGCTTAAAACAAATTGATTCCCCTGCTCACTAGACAATGACATAAGCAATGGCCAAAATCTAGATGGGGAATGATAGCCAAGAACATATGGGACTCCTAGTGGCCTCACACGATGAAGATTTTCCTATGGAAGGTGATGTGGGGGGCCCTTCCAACCAGCACTAAGATTCACACCAGAGGAATTGGTTCAGATAGGTGAGGGTGCAAAGTGGCAAGTGAAGATCTTTTGCACTTATTCCAAGACTATCTGACTACAAGCGGCTTGGTTGGAAAAATCTGCAAATGGATTCAAAAGACCTGGAGGATTACATTTTATAAAAATAATCTAATCTTGGGAGAAAAGATGCTAATGAACCAAGCCATTCTAACCTACACACAAATTGTTCGCTTTTGCTTCTTCAAAGAGGTATAGAGGACTAGGAATTGACCCATATTCAAAAACATTCTCTCCATTGCTCAATTTAACGAGGTCATCCAAGAAAGCAGGGAAGTGATAACATCAATAGGAAAAAGGGGAGCTCAAAAAACATGCAGCACAGGCCATCACTTTCAATTCTAGCTAAAGGTGTTGCTATGGTAATCTACATCCCCAACCCTGCCCATGTTTGTATCCATATTGCCCTCTGCTTCTTCTTTAGGAAGCTACTAGTATGTGACCCGCGCGTTGCCGCGGCTACATGTGTGTCAATTGAAGCAACCATTGTTCTCCTTCCCTTCAAAGAGAGGGCAAATGCCCATGATTCTCAAGTGAGATTTTATAGCTCTTTAATACACTTGTGCATCAACCACCACGATAACTACGTCTAGATGACAATGTATGACAACACACAAGGTCTAAGTGCCCTCCACATTCGCATCAACCAAGCACAAATCTATCTTTTGGATCAACACTATGTCTACCTTTTCGAGTGTAAGATTGAACAACTAATGAAGTGTAGTTACTCTCTACATTCTTGTGGATTGACCAAGGACAAATGTCCCTCTAGTTGGTCATGCCAAGCTCCAACATACTCCTCCTAATCATGACAAGTTTGTCTCCCCCCCCCCCCCCCCCCCCCCCATTCTGTGTGTGTGTTGAGTTCAAGAATTATCAGGTCAATTTGAGGTCTCTTGGGAATGAATTAAGTAATGGGCTCCCTTCGCATGATGTCTTGTCTTAACATCCTATGTTTCTTTCTAAGGAGACGACGAATTGCGATTCGGCTAGAGACGTCCCCCTCACACAATTGATATGGGACCCTTGTGAGTGGTAGTGGCCCTGTAAATAGACTAATAGAGAGCTGGTATCCTTCTTTGGATATAGTGTTTGCATTGAACGATGAATTCTTTAGATGCATTAGCATCCCCTCTCACCATTCTTACCAATCAAGGCATTGGTCATGATAGCAACTCTCCCATGCTTCTCTCTTGTAGTTTTGGTCTTGCATTTGGAGCATCATAGTAAACTAAGTCATCAACTACTATTTGTTGGCACTTAGGATGCATGTACCTGCCATGACTCAACATGCCAACATTACACCACATAGTAGTAGAAGAAACTTGCCATTGGTATGCGCAACTGATTTAGTGAGTAGTGTGTCGTTTGCTTCTCAAAGGTAGTATATATTCCAACTTTGTCTCTATATGTGGGTAAATTTCAAAATTTAAAGGTTGGATTGCACTCAATCTAGCTAGCATGTACACTTGCATCTACCAAGACTCGTCGCATGGATGTTGAGGTCTCTTGCAATTGAACATAAGCATGCTAGTAATATAAGGCACATATTGTTTTTTTGTGCACATTTGGGAACCATTGGCACTTGAAAATGTGAGGACAATGGAAGCAGAAAAGCTCACTCAATCGTTTCTCTTTGCAAGAGTTTTGGGCATCATGCTAAAAGAAAGGGCGTGCTGCAAAATACACACACACAAACATACACACATGCATGTTCTTCTTTGAGAGAGCAGACTGTATTCAACCATCCACATGCTTGCCCTTACGCATATTTTATACCATAGGAGCCATTTGGCTTAGCTCCCACTCCCTTAAATGTGAGAGAGAGCATTGAGGCACTACATGGAGGAGAGTCTCTTTTTGTACGCGAACTATAATATCCTTTAACAATTTGAGAGTGCGATCATCATACCCTACATGAGTGCTCAGCTTTTGATCACAATCAAACTTGCTTTACCCACATTTTGGCCCATACCATGGCCTACATATCTTTCTCTCCTAGCCACCTCATGGATTCAACTTGTCAGTGGCCTCCCTTATATCCATAGTCTCCAAGCATGTTACATGTTGTACTCGGTCCATAGGTCAATTTGATCTTTTAGGATGATCTCTCTCTCTCTCTCTCTCTCTAACCTTTGAGGTCATTGTGTCCCCCTCTCCTTGTATAAGTATGTGAGCATGCAAGCCCTTGAGTTCAAGAATCAACATTCATCGGCTAAAAATTTTAGGTCTCTTACGATCTTCTTCTTCTTCTTCTCTCTCTCTCTCTCTCTCTCTCTCTCTCTCTCTCTCTCTTCTAACATGGTATGCAACATGATGACTTGTTGCGAACAATGTTTGGATTGGATAAGGTTTGCCTAAACTTAATAGCTGAGAGTCGAGATTAGTGGGTCTCAAGATTAACAGGTCTCAAACCACGTCAGTAGGAAGAAAAAAGTCTCTCTCTCTCTCAAGCTGCATGTCTAGTTTGTATGAAAATGAAGCATGTGAGAGATGAAGAGCCTGGTCACGTGTACTAGTGAGCCTGCTTTCTACCCAGTCACGAACCGTCTCTTCTCTCTCTACCTATGTAATCGTGGTAGTTAAGAGCCTCGAAATAGGCACAGTCTTTCACATGTTTGACTTTTGTTTCTCTCTTGGTTAGCAGGAACCTGCTCAAGATCTGTCTCATCACTCAGTCATATCAAGAATTTATCTTCAAAAAGCCACCGATTTTCTTGACTTGCAAACAAATCTAGAAGGCTATTTAACCGTTCCAAAGTGACCAGGCTCTAAATGTAAGCAAAATAACATGGAGGCAGTCCTATAATGGAGGCACATGCATGGAGGTAGCCCTACAATAAGAGATCAAAGTCATCATTTCTAGGGGGAGGCAAAGGGTCCACATTAGGTATGCAACACCAAGGAGGATCCAAATGAGCAATGGATTGCGAACTCCAAGACCAAGGCCAATACCCTCGACTGGCAATGATCATCCTCCAATGCAATCACATCAGTGTTTTGGAAATCTCTTTTTGTCAAACATACAAAATTGCTTTCCTTAAATTTTCCAAGAGGAAATTTAGAAAATTATTTGTAATTTTTAAGACTATTTTTATCTATTTTGGGGCGGAGTATCTCCTTTTTCCCTTGAAATTGAAAACAACATGATGTTAAGCTGAGACACATTTTTCCCAAACAGTGAATGGAAGACCTGCCTTGCATGATCGTTGTCGTGAGCACTGTAGCAGCAGTCAGGAGTTCGAGACGTGAAAACTTGGGAAAGCTAAAAAGCTTGGATGATCACGTTGGAGCTCTCAACATTGTTGCATCCACCACTGAATGGCCAAAAAATGATGAAGAAAGTGTGGAGATGGATGTGGGACTCTTCTCTCTCTACGTTTCAAACCAAATGATTTTGACTTACCTTTCACTTTTACATTTCAAACCAAATGTTTCTTAAGTTCTTGAAATGAAGGAGAGAGTGACACATGGATGCCCTCTCATTCTTTGAAAATTTTAAGCTCAATTACATATAATATAGATGGAGGACTGGGAACCATTCAAAGCTATGCAAGCTAGCTTGGACTCGTTGCCATGTGAACCTCCATTGTAACTATCTTGGTAACTCTCCTCGTTTAAGATTCAAGTAGCCTGAAGGTTGTCCCCTCCATACACAAGGTGTGCTTGAGGATCCTTGTATATTTTTTGGAGAGTTAATATTACATCTCCACTCACAATTGTGAGTAGGGCACAAAAAGAACCACCGCCACCCATAATTGCAAGTACTCCCATAATTGTGAGCATGACCAAAAAAAAGAAAGAAAGAAAGTTGTTGATGTTAGCCTCGCTGACTCTTAGCAAGTAATGTGCCCCACTCATCGTACACCCTTGAACATATGATGGAAGATTGCACTTTAGAGCACTTTTATCACGTGGGTACTTGGTGGGACATAAAGTGGCTTTTTCTTAGGCCTAGTTCATTTTGCATCACAAGTTACTTTCTTTGGTTTTCTAAGCAAAGCAAAAGGATAATAAGTTGGTCCGCTTGCACACTAAATGGAAACCCAACACACATCTAGCAATCTAAGAGAAGATCCCAAAGATCCCACCGTGGGATCTACTGACATTTTATTGTGCTGGAAGGGTAAGGCAATGCATGCCATTTAATAGCTTTGTAAAAACATCTCATACAAAATCAAGATTGATCTCACTATGAGAGAATGACTCATCCATCCTTTTTGAGTGGTCTCGAGAGGTCTTCTCTAAAGGAAAGGTCTTTCACCACCTAGGGGCCGCACTCCCGGTCGTCATCATTTACAATCAGAGGTTCCACTAGGTCTTGGATAAAGTATGGAGCAAGATGCATAGGTGGGAGTATTTGCTCCTCCCTTTACAAGGTAGAATACAAATGATTAATTCGCTAATGATCTTGTACATCTCCTAAGCTTCATGGCTCCTCTCTTGAAAATAGCTAAATATAAATGTGGAAGAATTGTACCAAAGCTTTAATCCCTTGGTTGTGGGCCCAATGGGATATTGTAGCGAGACCTAAGGAGTAAGGCAACATTGGAAACCTCAACCTTGAAGTGCATACTGAGGCTCAGTGTGCCAAATTTTTGGTTGTGCTAGCCAAACAAGGCCATGCATGGGCCTTATGGTAGGGGGCATGATTGACAAAGTGAAGCTCTTCTCTCAAGGGGGCCCATGGAAGGAGCTAGGACTTCACGACAAAGTGCTGGCACTGCGGTGGGCAAAACTAAGGTTGGGGGTATCATGGGCGAACTTGTTTGTAAATGTGCTAGATTTGGAGAGACCCTTGAATACATGCAGACTGCCATATATTTTCATAACTCCATAACACACTGGTCCCCCTGGCTATTGAAGTGAGAATTGAATTAATAGATCCATTCTCGAGAGAGATTGCTAGGATGATCAAATAACAAAGGTTTGAGACAAACGTGAGTATATTATATTAATAACCCAAAATAATTACAAATATTAGTCATGCTCATGACAATCCATGACGTCTTTGAGCAGACACTAGTACATCAAGTTAAAGGGGGGGCAACCCATGGCAATGGTGAAAAACTAGAGACAGATCTTTATCCACGCAGTCCTGACAATGCTGCAGTAACCACCTTGTCCCACTCTTCACAGTCTCTCCTTTTCCCAATGGCAATAATCGCTACCTTGCTTTCCTTAATAATCTCTATAAACCTTGCTATTTCAATGTGATTCTTGAAAAGTCAACCGTTCCTAGCCTTCCGAACGTTTTTAAAGTAACAAAACTTGACGATTTGAGTATCAATGAGAAGTGGTTGTCTCGTGGTTGCCTTTCCCCTAGAAAAAGATCGTTCTTGTAGAACCCAATCTTCCATGTCTTTTGAATCCACTTGCAAATCTTCCTTGCCAGGCCACATATCCCCATACATTCCTTGAACAAGTGGGGGAGGTTCTCACTTGTAGATCTGCATTGTGGGAATCTATCTGGCCCAATACCTCTACCTAGGACCTTCATCCCAGTTGGCAAGGCCCTCTAGAGCACTTTCCAAATAAAGACCTTCATCCTAACCGGCCATCTTGGGCACCAGATGTTCTCAACTATTGTCACCCATCTTGCCTTTGGCCATTGCTTGCCCCATTGTTTGTTCAAGGGGTTTAGCCGATCCAACAAAGCCATGAGGGTGTTGTACACTGCCATGGTGTGCGATTTATGGAAATGTTTATCTATAAGCCACCGCCAAGCTTTCCAATCAAACCTAGATTTGCAATACGATAGGTAGCAGTTGTTCAGCCGTTCTAACACTCTACTTACCAGCAATCTCTCCATCTCATTGAGCATGAACTCGGAGGCTAGTTGGCCCGATCCTTTCCAATCTCTACTATTGAAGTCCAAAAATTGGCCTAGTTGGAGGAATCCTTTGCTGTTCATCTTTCTAGCCACCTCCCTCCAGGAAGGGTTTGGCAAGACGCTTCCCACCTTAGAAAGCCAAGGGGATCAATGAGACATCGAGTTGTGGAAGTATCTAGTGACCTCTCCCCATTCCAAGGCCTCCGCCACTTTGTTGTGCTTTTGAGCCAGCTCGCCAATTAAGCCCCCCAGCTTCAGGTTACACCACCAAGGGGAAAGTAACTTGTCGTGTAGATCTAGCCCTTTCCATTGGCCACGTTGCGAGTATAGTTTGACATTATACATCATGGCCTTAGTCATCACCACCTAGGCATGATCTTGCTTAGTGATTGCAGCTACAAACTTGGTACATTGGACCTCCACATGAGTACTAGGGTTTAGAATTTTGAGATCGTCTTGCCCCACTGACCTCGCTATGGCCTCCCAGCTTGCCCATTTCCAAGGCTTTGAGTCTTTATTGTTGTTTTTCCAAAGGAATCTCTTCACTGGTTTAAGGAACTCCTTCCAGTTGCATTTGAATATCTTGAGCAGCGGGCCATTGAATGATAAGTATGGAGTCATATATGAATTGATCACTTTCAATTTTCTCTCAAAAGGGAGGAGTACATACTCCCACCTTTGCAACTTTCTCCTTATCTTATCCAGCACCCATGAGAATCTTTGCTTGTGGGTTGTATCCACCCCAAAGGGGCTCCCAGGTGTCTAAACACCGTCCCTTTGGACACAATCTTGCCGGACCACATTGTTGGATCAGACGAGTCATCTTCTGAGAGGGAGATCAATCTTGATTTTTCAATATTTCACTTTGACCCTGACACAGTTGCATACGTTTGCACAATCTCTAAAGCCTTTCTGATCACCTGAGGACAAGCTTTGAGGAAGAGTAGCGAATCATCCGCAAACAACTTCACCAGAAAGTTGGTAATTATTGGGAAGGGATAGCCCTTGAATCTCCCCTCTTGCAACATTGTCTTCAAGCATTGTCACCAAGGGATGGGATCCAATGGAAAACAGGAGGGGAGCTAGTGGGCAATCTTGCTTAATAGATCTTTTTACCTCAAAAGCCCCCACAATCCGCTCATTAAATAAAAGCTAAGATTGTCTACCAACACCGAAAGTTCTAACCAACCCCCACATCCTTTGCCCAAAGCCCAGTGATTTCATGACCTCTTCAATAAAAGACAATGCGATCCTATGATATGATTTATCCAAATCCAATTAAATAATATACACTTTTTCTTAATGAAAGATGCATACTCTATCCAATCAATGCTGCCAAAATATTGTCGTATATAGACCTTCCTTTAATAAATCCATGTTGCTGCAGAGTGATGACCTTGTCCAGAAGAGGAGCGAGCCTGACTGCAATAGTTTTGGTGATTATCTTGTAGGCCATTGACATCATACTTATTGGGCACCAATGCTTCACCTAGGAGCAACAGACTTGTTTAGGAATTGGTTTGATAAGGACTCTTTTGACGCTCAAGTCTAGAGCATCATTGACCAGAGATTGGTTAGCCATTCGCCTAATTGGGGAGTTAATCTCCTCCTAGAATCCTAAAAAGAATTTTGTTGTCATGCTGTTCCACCCGGGAGGTTCCTCTTTGCCCAAAGCTTGCAATGCGTGAGTGCATTCCTCCTTAGAGAACACCTTCTCCAATATATTGGCGTCAGACTGTGATATTGTTTTTTTCACGCTTCCTAGAGAGAATAGCTCTGGCTCCATCCACTTCTGGGGATTCAGCCTTAGGATGGCCAATAATTTGTTTCAAGTGGTTAAGCATTATATGAGCCGTTTTATTTGGGTCCTTAGTCTCCTTCCCTTCCGTGACGGTTAAAGAGTGTACTATGCCATGATTTCTCTTGACTTTGAGGGTTGTGAAGAAGTGAGATTGATAAGCCCCCTCCAGCTGGAGGAAAGTCTCTCTGGATAGAATTCTGGCCTTCTTCACCTCCTCGAGTTTTTGATCCATCAAGTCGCCTTTTGATTCAAGCCACCTTTTGTGCTCGGCTTCAGAAGCCGACCCTTCTTGTTTTTTGGTGGTTAACAACTCTACTTTGTGTGCGATTTTTTTAAATTTCTCCTCGCGTTGTTGCTTCCTTCTGGGGCCTACCTTCTTGATTTCTTTTTGTACATTCTTGGTGAATACATCTTTAGAGAGTTTCTTTATAGCTTTTATTACTAGGATTCTAAAGAGAGGGTCTTTGAAACGATGAGCTCTTGTTGTCACTAGCTTCTTTGAGCCTTGAGGGTAGTGACCTTCTATCTTGGTTTGTTGAAACTTCATGCTTAACGGTAGGTGATCCAACATGCATTGTGATGTTACCACCTTCAAATCAAGCAATGGTGGTAGCCAGTCGGCTTGATGGGAACAATAGCATCTATCCAAATGAGATGCCAAGCCAGCATACTGCGGGCTGGTATACGTGAATTGTGGTGTGCTATTCCATGGACCCACCTCCCACAAGTCCTTAAAGCCCACTTCTCACACAATATTTTCCATTTGGTACTCTTTGAACCCGCAAGCATGCTCGTCCCAGAGCCTTGCTCTTTCCTTCGCTATGCAGGGACCATAGATGTTCACAATTGTGAAATGTTTGTTCCCCCACTTGACCTTGACTCCAAAGCTCTTTGAGATGGATGATTTAGCACCACCGTAGGTTCCAGGTCCCTGTTCACAACTGTCATTACACCATTGTACCCATCCCCACCCTCTCCATAAAAGATAAGCTTCTTCCTCAGTGCTTATTTTCTTTTACTTGCGGCATCAAGGTGATGTACTTGCATAGCTCAGAAGTTAACTTCCTTTCCTTTTTTAACTTCCTCCTAAAAGAGGAAGCCCTTCTTCTTGGTCTTGATCCCCTTAAAATTCCATGTCTGGTTAATCAGCTCCTCCATTACTGAGAAAGGGGAAAGAACTCCTCCTTATCCTGAGACTCTCCTATGGAGATCTCTTTCTTGACGTCCTCCTCCATTGGTCCTTTTTCGTTCCCCATGAAAAACATGAAGTTTCTCGGGGGATCCAGATCAGGGCCTTTCTTCTCTTGCAAAACTGCAAAAGGATTGTGAAGAGGGACAAAAGACGTCGTCCCTTTTGATTGGGCAAGAGGTGGGGTGGAGCTTCTCTCTTTCCAAGCATTAGTATTCTCAAACGACTTGGAATCCCTTGCAACTGCCTTCACCCTTTTGGCCCTCTTTAGGCCTGGGCCTTGCATCCTGACATAATTGTCATTGTGTGTCATAAAATCTAATATCTAACTAACCCAAATTATTTTCTCGTATTAAATTGATCATTTAATGTGGGAGAATAAACGAGAACAAGAGTTAGATTATAGACATGTGCTTATGGATCTATCTCAGCACGGGACCAAAGTCAATGGGTCCAAATGAGGGTCTGTCATAGAGAAATGCTAGCTAATGGAGCTTGAAAGACCTTAGGGTTAGCTTCATTAAAGACCTCCAAAGGTCAATGTTAAAAGTACTTAGACCTAGGACCTTAGGCAAGCTTGAGCTTGAGGTGGGAACCCGACCCAAGCTTGAGGTGCTTGTCATGCTTGATGATTAAGGTGCTTGTCATGTTTTATGACCAAGGTGCTTAAGGGGCTTCATGACTAAGGTGCTCAAGGGGTGAGGTATTCCAAAATCAACATGATCCCTACAAGAAGGGGGGCGAGCTCTAAAGCTAGGGGCATGAGAGAGGACACACACACACACACACACACACACACACACACACACTCAAGGCAAGCCTAAGACCTAAGAGGCAATAAGGACACATGTCAAGCACCTACACATGCTGCCCTCATGTCGTGCCTAAAGCCTATTGGTTGACCTCAAGGGCATCCAATGAGAATTTAGTTTATTTAATTAATTTTTTTGATCATTTTTCCAAGCCCTCTCTCTCAAAGGAAAAGGAGGACACTTTCCCAAATGCTACCATGGTTGCTTGATATGTCTAATGCATGTGATTGGCTAGTCTAGAGAAGGTCCAATCAACTTCAAGATTGAGCTAGAAAGAGGGGTCGATCCAAGCAAGGAGGGGGGTAGCTTGACCATATAATCTCTCTCTCACACTCACGCACACAGTCATTCTCATGGTGTGTTGAGCAAGAACTCCATCTCCTTGTCCACACTTGAGAAGGAGAGAGCCTACATGAACAACTCTCGACTATGGAATGAAATTCCAACCAAGAGCCATGCTCCAAAGTGCAAGCTTGCCATCTTCTTCATCTCCATTACTATGATACTATGCTATGCTAAGCTACGAGAGTAATACAAGTGAGGAGATTATTTCTTTCTTGTATGTTACTTCTTCTTCCTCTTCCCTACCCTCATTCCATGCTAGCTCTCTCCACCTTCGAAGGTGTTTGAGGTCTTGGGACTGAAGCTGGCGGGAACAAGTTAATGATTTCATTTAGCTAAGTTACGGGCATAATTGTGGTGCATGAAGTTCTCTATCTTCATTGCACCATCAAGGTCTCAAGGAACACAAAGATAGTATTGTACCACGCCTCTCTTTATGTGAGAAGCTTTAATACAAAAAGCCCTTTGGACAAGTTAACGATTTCATTTAGCTAAGTTATGGGCATAATTGTGGTGCATGAAGCTCTCTATCTTCATTGCACCATCAAGGTCTCAAGGAACACAAAGATTGTATTGTACCAAGTCTCTCTTTATGTGAGAAGCTATAATACAAAAGCCTTTTGGAGGGGAGACCGGCTCCACATAAATCCAGTCTTCAACTGTTGTCTAGTTCTCTAATTCTCTCTCTTGTAAAGTATTGTTCATGCCAAGTTAATTAAGTATAATGGTTATGTTGCTACCTCTAATCAATTTCACCCTCTATTTTCTCAAAGTAATTCTCATAAAAATGCTTATTGCAGTTTTCCTAATTCCATTATTCTCAATGTTCATAGTCCATTTCCATTACATTGGTATATCAGAGCTATTGGTTTCTCTTTTCTTGCTTAAGAAGAGAGGTCCTTAAGTTGTCCATGAAAGGTTGTAACTGTTCATTGCAAGAGGGTAAGTGGGACAAGGATCTATTATCTTGGTTGAAAAGGACTTAGTTTGAGGTACATCGTTGGGAACTATAGACTTAATAATGGAGTCTCTTAGGGCTTGCCTTTCAGCTTAACCATTATTGAGCTACTAGCAAGCTCAATAGGAACCATAATCAACCGGGAAATTTTAGACCCTCTCAACTACTCTTTGCAGTCAACCATCTCTAAACCACGGGTGTGGCTGCTTGAGAGCTAATTTTTAAAGGTAAAGAAGAGTAGCAACTAAGGTTTTTGAGGGTACCAAAGCACAAAGTAGCATATAGCTGAGTTTAATTAGCATGGCTAGCAATAATCAAGAGATTAGAATGAATATTGACAACTTGATTTTGCACATGAAGGTGCTACTAATGATGCCCCAATGTTTTATGAACTATCTTGTTACTAGGTTGCAACAAGCTATGTGCAACCCTGCCTTGCAAGCGAAAGCTACCCAACAAATTCATACTTATGGGACTTCCCTGCCTCTCTAAGAAGAGAGAGAGAGAGAGAGAGAGAGAGAGAGAGAGAGAGAGAGAGCTTAGAAAGCCTCTTGCTGAGACTTCCAAAAGAAGACTCTCTCCAATAAGAGAAGAGGAGGAATCCAATAAATGAGAAAGAAGTGAATCTCCGAATTCCTCTGAAGATGTCGATCCATGAAGACGACCGTCTCGATGATTCCCAACTCCTCCCAAGAGGAAAATATCATCCTATAGTCCTTCTCGTCGTGACTCCAAAAGTGAAGAGATAAAAAGAAGGAAGAAAAAGGCAAGAAAGAGGTCACCCTCTTCTCCTTCTTCTTCACCTTCCTCCTCTTTCAACAAAAGCAGTGGTTATTCTCCTAGAGAATACAAGAGGAGAAGACATCGCAAATCCTACCCTACTTGGAAAAGGTCCCACAAGCTTAAGAAGTTTAAAGATGGAGGAAAGAGTATCTCTTTTCTCACCTATGATGGCACCTTTGGTTCTACTGACAAAGTATTGGCCTTCATCCAACAATTTGATGTGGCCTTTAGAGATGAGGGCTTCACTGAATCCTCCAAGCTACATCATGTAGCTTGGAGGGCTTCACTTGAATCCTCCAAGCTACGTCATGTAGATATGCACTTTCAAAAGTGTGCTCATCAATGGTGGGCTAGCCTTCATGGCAACGACAAAGTTCCAAAGACATGGAAAATTCTATGAGTTTTCATCATGAAGCAATTCCTTGCAAGCGACACCAAAGATAAAGTGCTCATTGAATGGCGGAGTTTGAAGTTACTTTTTAATGAGTCTATCCACAAATATGTAGACAAGTTTTGGGACTTACATTTCAAAGCAACAATCTACCAGAAGATACACTTTGCTGAGCAAAAGCAACAATTTTGTGCGGGATTACTTGAAGAAATGGTCGAGTATGTCAACTCCCAATGGCTTGGTTCTATCACCGAAGTCATCCACCACACTATGGTTGTATCTCAAAAGGAATGCAAAGCCCATGGAAAACAAAGATCAAAATGATGCAAAGGGGAAGAACAATGCTCAAAGTTCTTCCCAAGGAAATTCCAACAAGAAGAAGAAGAAGAAGAAGAAGGAGAAAGGAGTTTACAGAGGTGAAAACAAACTCTGTCCAGATGAGCTATAGGCTTTCTGTAAAGATCACAAATGCTTTAAGTGTGGGGATCAAGGACATGGCTATCGTTCTTGCCCCAAAAGAAATGCTTGCAATGAGACTCATAGAGCTTCCACGGTTGAAGCTCCAAGAATCATCCCTTTCATATGCTTGGGGGAAGGTGAGGGAGCATGATGCCTTCATCCTATGTGATCCTACCTCTACTCCCAACTTCATATCAATAGAGCTGGCCACAAAGCTTGGCATACATGCTTTTGAGATGGGAGATATTGTAACTGCCGATGGGGCTTTCAAGGGAGAGCAAGCCTCTATACTCCCTTGATTGGGAAGCTGAGGCTTCATGTCCAAAGCTACATTGACAAAGCAGCCGAAAGGGGAATGACCCTTCACGATGTTTGCAAAAGAGATGCCAGGTCTGAGAGAACCAGAGGTAGAAGCCACCTTGTTAGTGTTTGTACATATGGTTCCTTGGGGCTCCCCAGTCTTGAGCGTCTTGACCTCAAAGCTGCCCCCTTTAGTGTTAAAGTCGATCACATCATCTTTTTTCAAGAGAGTCAACTCACCCGAGTATTCTTCAATACTTCCCAAGTACGGACCCTTTAATTATGAACCCTCCCTCATACTGTCAGTGTTTGTTGCACTCTGTGTAGGCCCGGCTCCTTCATCCATCGATACGAGATCATCCTGCTCTGTTAGTTTTCCCATGGCAAACAACTTCGAGAACTTCCGAATGTCCTCCTCCATCAGCACCATCACGTCATTGAAGCCAGGATCCGCCATGAAGCCAAAAATGGTGGAAGTGGGGTGATGTCGAACCAAGCCACACCTAGGTGGGATCAATCCGTAGGGAAGGAAAAACAAAAATAACGCCTAATATGAGCTAACACCGAAGATGGTCACTAAAGAAGATAATGTATAGAGGTACCGCTACCAACAATGTGCGCGATTTTGCCTTCGAGGTCGACAGTAGGAGAGGAAGCGAAATGAGATGATGATAGTGCCCTCACACGTAAGAAAGGAAGCTCACACCAGTGAGCGAAGCATGCAGGCACCCCGAGCATCTAGCTGTTCATGCACACTAGCCCACTCCCCAGGAGCCGACTCTACCACAAACCAAGAGGATCCCGATCTCTAATGCCCACACCTCGTTACACACCTCAAAGCACTGCTGCAGCACACTCCTCAGACCATCGCACTCCTCCGTGTTTCAATTTCTTTCATTTCCTAAAGTAAGGAGAAAGATGCAAAGATGGGAGCACGTGCTTCTTCCTTTTTTGAGCAGAGAGAAAGTGGTCAATTTGTTTATGCTCCTTTGTATTGCCTTCAACAACCCACTTCTAAAGTTAGCCAAATGTAGCTGGAAAGAATTTTTGAAACCAATGAAGAGATTCTTATGGAAAAACAACATTAAAGTCTCGACACCATGGTAATGGGTGGGAAGGGACTCAATTGCAAGACCTGTTGAGCAAGGTGACATTGGGATCATCAACCCTAGTATTCATATGGAGGCCCAGTGTGCCAAGTTGGTGGTATCAATCATAAAGCAAGACCAAGCATGGGATGTTATGGCTTTGGCCATGATGTACAGTGCCAAATACTTCTCACAAGGTGGGCAGTGGAAAGGGCTTGAGATTCATGACAAGTTGCTTGCCCCTTGGTGGACTAACTTGAAACTTGGGGGAATTATGGGCGAGCTTGTTCGAAAATGCAATCAAGCAATAGAGGCCTTGGAATGGGGGGACATAACAAGGTACTTCCACAACTATATATCTCATTGGTCCCCTTGGCTTTCTAAAGCAAGAAGCATCCTTTTGAACCCATTATGGAGGGAGGTAGCCAAAAAGATCAACAACAAAGGACTGTATCCACTTGGCCAATTTTGGGACATCAACATCGGGAACTGGAAACGAATAAAACAAATGGCCTCCCAGTTCCATGTCAAGCTAAAAGACTATTGGCCAATAGAACTCTAGATTGGCTAGATGGATGTTGGCTACCTACCTCCGAGTCCATGTTCGATTGGAAGGCATGGCAGTGGCCCACAAACATGCATTTCCTTAAAACAAGGATGTGTACAACTCCCTCATGGCCTCAAAGGACTAGTTTTCCCCTTGAATAAGCAATGGAGCAAGTGGTGGCCGGAATTGAGGTGGGTGGCAATCGCGAAGAACATCTAGTGCCCACATTGTCTGCTTGAGATGAAGATCTTTCTGTGGAAGGTCATGAGGGGAGCCTTACCTACTGGAGTGAAGGTCCTTGCTAGAGGGATTAGATACGATAGATGCTGGCAATGTAGAAATTCTAGTGAGGACCTCCCTCATGTGTTCAAGGATTGCCTGACAATCTACAGCCTAGCAGGAAAGATATGCAAATGAGTCCAAAAGACATGGAAGATAGATTTCTTTAAGAATATCTCATTATGGGTGGGAAGGTGTTCAAGAGCCAAGCGCTTCTTATCAACACACAAATGATCAGATACTACAACTGTAAACACATTTGGAATGCCAAGAACTATCAGGTCTTTGAGAATGTCTTGAAAACAAATGGGTTTACAAAGATTATACAAGAAAGCAGGGAAACGATTGTAGCCTTTGGGAAGCGGATCAAATTTGATGAGAGAATTAGGGTAGTTCTACCTCCAATAAATCTGGGACTTTGAATCTGTTCCTTAGAAGGGAATTTGGATAACCAATCTACTACATGTAGGCAATAAAAAGGAATTTTTAACTGCTCTCTCTCTCTCTCTCTCTCAGAAGATGATTATTTATATTACTTGAAAAATCTTTGAGAATGCCTAGATGATGACGAATTTGAGAGAACTAAGCAATCAAATTGGAATTGTGAGAACCAAGTACAACTACTACATGCACATATTTAAAAAAAAAAACAAAAACTACAAGAAAAGCCTCTCCTAAAAGATAGTAAAATTTGGGAATTTTACTCAATGCAAATTTGACTTTTGAATTTGAAGATATATATTTGAAAAAATTTTCAAGGGGATTTTTTCAAGACCAATATTGACATTATTTTAACAAATTGTGTAATTTTGTATTCTAAAATTTTAAAAACTTACTCTAAAGAGGCACTCCTATACTTTTTCTTAAAGTTCTTGAAAAATTGACACCTCCACATGTCGCGAGCAAACGTGCTACCCCGTCCCCTCTCCCACTGAGTTGTTGATTTTTGCGATGCACGAGAGAGAGAGAGAGAGTTGGTAAAGAGAGAAGGTTTGTGGAAAGGCCATTGTTAGATTTGAGAAGAGCTCATTTGTTTGTGTGAATTTGCTTCTAGGATTATGGGTAGGCTATCGCCAACGCACGAGCATGCATGTGTGTGTGTGTGCGCGTGCGCGCGCGTGTGTGTGTGTGTGTGTGTGTGTGTGTGAGAGAGAGAGAGAGAGAGAGAGAGAGAGAGAGAGAGAGAGAGAGAGAGAGAGAGAGAGAGAGATATCAAAGGCCATCGCTCAACAATGAGAAGAAGAGAGTAGAGAGAGGTTGTGTGTGTGCATGTGTGACATATATATATATATATATATATATATATGTTGTAGAGAATGGTTCTCTCTCTCTCTCTCTCTCTCTCTCTCTCTCACACACACACACACACACACACACACACACACACACACACACACACACACACACACACACACACACACACACACACACACATTGTTGGACTTAAGTTTTAGGTTTTTTGGGTTTTTTTTCACCGCCTCACCATGGGACTAAGCCCGTATCTATTATCTACACATAGGGTTTTTACCTAAAGGGTTTTTTATCTATTACCATCTACTTGCCATGATGGTGCAGTGGCTCTCTCTGCAAAACGTAGGCGGCCTCACCATCGTGTAATGCTGTCTGTTCACTCATGGCGATTGTACTCGTAAACCAGGATCTGGCGGGTCGACTCCATCCTTCCTCTATATAAAGAGGTGAGGGCACTTCTCAGGCCCTCAGTTAGCTTTGCTTGGTTGTTATTGTGCCTTGTGTAAACTCTGTTGTGTCTTGACATTAAAGCATGGAACTCACCGCTTCTAATACAGGTTTTCTTTCTTGACCTTTTTGGCTTTCATTGCAGGTTTTTTTGTAGAAAATGTTGGGATTTAGGCCAACTGGCCGGACATCCCACTTACTACTAACTTAACCATGTATACACTTATTCTTTAATACAATAGAATAAGGAGCTGCAAAAACAGGATAACGTTGCTGTGAGCTCCACCCAAAGAAGGTCTTTCTCTCTCTCTCTCTCTCTCTCTCTCTCTCTCTCTCTCTCTCTCTCTCTCTCTCTCTCTCTCTCTCTCTCTCTCTCTCTCTCTCTCTCTCTCTCTCTCTCTGCTCTCGCACTTGCACTTGCACACGCTTCCCGCGGCACCTTAAAATCGTACCAGAGCAGGGTTTGTGCTTGTCGTCTTCGCGTCCGCACGCGCACGCACTTTCAAAAGTGCAAATAGGTTTTCGATTCGGGCATCGGCAAATTCAACGTTCCAAGAGCATTTCCACCAGCCGTCCTTGGGTTTCACCCCCCTTTCAAAGCTGTTTGTGCAGTCGAAAGCTTCATTAGAGCTACGCTTCAGGAGTTGTATTTTTTCAACTCCACTTTTGCTACAGATACAGGTAGAGGTACATGACACAGGTGCAAGTTGTTTAGAGACTATTTTGGGATGGTATATAGCCGTTTTATGGCTATTATGTGCTATTGAGATGATGTTTATGGACTGATTAGGAGCACTATTCGGCATCGGCATTGTCTCGGGTTTTTTAGGCATCCATCTCCTCATAGGTTCTTGCATACATACAGGACATCTAGGTTTCTTACAAGTTGCAGTGTTTAGCATCAACACAGATTTTAGTGGGAGTATTTGATGCGGATATGCATTGTTTTGGCACTTTCGATAGTGCTTGAGCTCTTTTGAGAGCGGTTTTACTCCCCGCAGGGATTTGTTTACTGCTTGCATATTTTGTTTGGCGCCTGTTTGAACGTGTATACTGCACCTTGCAATATTTTTGATAATGGATGTACATTGAGTTGCGGAAATTGCGATATGTACCTTTTGTGGAGCCGATTTGGCTTGTTTCTGGCAGTCCTGATCGTTTTTGAGACTCGGTTCGGAGGCCCTTTCTGAGACTGGGCTGGTTCTTGTCTGCATAACCTTTTGTGAGGGTCGATAGCGTGAGGTTTTTTTGAGCTGGGGGATTCTCGAATGTTGAGATCCTTACAGGTTGCTGGAGTACCCCTTTTTCCGTGGCCTCACCATAGGACAGGTATAGAGAGGGCTAGGTGCATTTGACGCTGTGTTGCCAGTCTTGGGTCAACTTTTTACTTTTTATGCACATTTAGTGGTTGATGCACCTGTCTTATGCTCTGAGAGCATTATTTTTTATGCGTTACTGATCTCTTGTGACAGTTTTGGATTGAGATTCTGTCAGTTTTTCTGGGGAAACTCTGCCGAATTTTTTCTAGAATTACCAGTGTTTATCGCCATATTATCTTTAGCTTGCATCCATGTCCTCTAGTGGTGAAAAGGATATTTACAATATTCGGAAATTTGATGGGACAAATTTTGCTATCTAGAAAGAGCAGATTGAAGACGTTCTTATACATAAAGGCCAGTTGGATCCTATCATGGAGTGCCCTGAGGGAGAGTATACAGATGTTGAGTGGGAGAAACTTGATGCTAAGGCTAAATCTACCCCCATTTGCATTTGGCCGAATTTGTGTACTTTACTATAGTTGGAGAAAGGACTGCTAGAGATGTATGGGATAAATTGTGTTCCAGTTATGAGAACAAAAGTGCCACTGATAAGGTTTTCTTGATGAAGAAGTTGTTTGACCTTTGTATGAAGGAAGAGGGCACTATTTCTACTCACATTAATGAGTTCAATATCATTTTCACTCAATTGACCACTGAGGAATTGGTCTTTGATGAGGAAATCAAATGTATATTCTTGGTATGCACTTTACCCTCATCTTGGGATACGTTCTGTACTGCGATTAGCAACTCAATACCTGGTACATGGTGGATGCATGTATAGGTGGAATTACTACATGTGTCCCGGATACACTAGCACGCTGGTAGTTACCTCCCAAATCTAAAGGTGGAGGGAAACTTTTGAGTGAATTTAATAATGATATTTTAAAGAACGTGACAGAGACCACGATCAAAGGTTGTTGCACCTTTTCGTTACTCTCTCTCTCTCTCTCTCTCTCTCTCTCTCTCTCTCTCCCCCCCCCCCCCCCCCCCCCTCTGTGTTGAAGCTAAAAGCCTCCATAGCTACCTCCTCCATAGCTGTTGCTGCTCTCTCTCTCTCTCTCTCTCTATCTCTATCTCTCTCTCTCTCTCTCTCTCTCTCTCTCTCTCTCTCTCTCTCTCTCTCTCTCTCTCTCTCTCTCTTGCTACAGTTCCCATCTCCATAGCTGAGCACGCACTCTCTCTCAGAGTAGCTTGCCTTCCTTGATTACTGCTCTTTCTATCTCTCTCTCTCTCTCTCTCTCTCTCTCACACACACACACACACACACACACACACACACACACACACACACACACACACACACACACACACACACACACACACACACACACACACACACACACACACACACACACACACACACACACACACATTGCATGCGAATCCCTAGCTGGTGTTTAGGGCTTAGCTTTGGACATGGTACCCACTTTGGCATCCTCTTTTGACCTCTCAAAGACTCACAAGATGGTGGAAATCATTCCAGTTGAGGATGTTGTGAGTTTAACAAGTAGCACATGCCTTTGTTGTGACTCAATCAAGTGCAGCTCATGCAAACAGAGTGTAATCAAGGATTATGAAGCAAACCAAAAGCGCGCATATCGCGAGACAATCAAAGAAAGGGAAGCTAGAATTAAACAGGTCGATATTTATGAATTTCAGCACCGCAAAATTACTGCACAGGTGATCAAGTTTTTCAAGCAGTGCACAGAGGGTCTTGACAACAAGGCAAAGGAGGAAATCATCAGGAGAATTCTCAAGCATCGAGCATTGAGAGACCTAAAAATTCAATCTACAAGAGGTGAGGTTTCCAATGATGAGCATAGGGTATTGATTAATGGAATGCACAACACTCTTAAGGTAATCAAGAGACCAAAAAGCTCGGCAGAGTTGTTTATTAAATGGGCGAGTATCATGATGGTTATGAATTCCACAAGCATAAAACCAAATATAGCACTTGTATCGAGGCTTCTTGGTATCCATCGAAGGAACTTCTATGCAGCTAGATCTCGATTGAAACATAATCATACATAACTGCCATTGCATTTGTGTGGGCGACAACCATACACAAATAGTGTAATTAGAGAGGAAGTGAAGGCCACATTGGTGAGCTTCTGGACTCACAATACTCGTGTATCGCCCAACAAAAAGGATGTGTGTCGAAAGCATATTGCATGCAATGTATTCGATAAACACCCAGTGCATCTTCTTGAGCAACCCCAGGTTTGTTTTGACTTCTTGAGTAACTACAAGCTTATTTTCATTGACAATTATGGCATTGGTTTGGTTGTACTTCAGTTGACTGTTGTAAAGTTTTCTTATTGTTGCACGTTGCTTTAGACCTAGTAACTACCACTGCCAAATAGGTAGCTTACTATACATGACTGGTAGCTACCACTGTGATCCTTATAATTACCACTGTCAGACTTTGGTAGCGTCCATGTTGTCCTCGGTAAAGGTAGCTACTAGTCTGATAGGGGTTGCTACCAATCTGCCATGGTGTTCTTGGTAAATTTG
Organism: Adiantum capillus-veneris; assembly: GCF_014529385.1. Classification (NCBI taxonomy): domain Eukaryota; kingdom Viridiplantae; phylum Streptophyta; class Polypodiopsida; order Polypodiales; family Pteridaceae; genus Adiantum; species Adiantum capillus-veneris. The sequence goes on from NC_140945.1 coordinate 30,559,472, forward strand.
CTAGCTACCACGTTCAACCTGCTAGTTTACAGTCTCATAGTCATGATAAGGTAGCCACCAGTCTGATAGTGCTTTCTACCAGATTGCCATGGTAGTATTGGTGTACTGGTAGCTATTATTGTCAACTTGGTAGCTATCAATATCCTAGTGCTAGCTGGAGCTATCACTCTACCAATCTGCCATGGTGTTCTTGGTAAATTTGCTAGCTACCACGTTCAACCTGCTAGTTTACAGTCTCATAGTCATGATAAGGTAGCCACCAGTCTGATAGTGCTTTCTACCAGATTGCCATGGTAGTATTGGTGTACTGGTAGCTATTATTGTCAACTTGGTAGCTATCAGTATCCTAGTGCTAGCTGGAGCTATCACTCTGAGAGTAATAGCTTCCAATCTGCCATGCAATCCTGGTGGAAGCTACCAGTCTGCCATGGCAATCTTGGTGGAAGCTACCAGTTTGCCATGGCAATCCTGGTGAATTGGTAGCTATCACTGTCAACATGGTAGCTATCAATGTCAACCTGGTAGCTACCCTTAGGTAGTCTGATAACAACCAGCCTTACAGTGCTACTCATGGTAAAGGTAGCCACAAGTCTTAGAGTGCTTCCTACTATTAGACTCAAGCTCTTGTAACTTTTCTCCTTCCACTCATCACAAGATATTAGTTACCATTCTGAGAGTAATAGATTCCACTCTGCCATGCAATCTTGGTGGAAGCTACCAGTCTGCCATGGCAACCTTGGTGGAAGCTACCAGTTTGCCATGGCAATCCTGGTGGATTGGTAGCTATCTTTGTCAACCTGGTAGCTACCACTGTTAACCTAGCAGCTACCCTTAGGTAGTCTGATAACAACCAGGTCTTAGAGTGCTTTCTACTATTATACTCAGGCTCTTGTAACTTTTCTCGTTCCACTGATCACAAAAGTATTAGTTACCATTCTTATACTAGCTCCCACCAGATTGATCTCAGTTTTGCATGTCAACAATAGGTTATAATTTTGCCAATAAGTGTACCGAATATCATTATTTAATGCAGGTAGAATTCTTTCTTTCCTTCAAACAGAGTCACCCAGAGGTACAAATTCACCAAAGGACATTTGAAATGCTGAAACCTTATTTTGTATGCAAGCTTTGAGATTGCTACAGCTGCTGTTGCATCACTCATATTCAAATGTCATTCTTGAGGGATGTTGTAAACCATATAAGGCAGATTTCTTATGGTGTGCATGGGAAAGAGTGTAGTTGTCAATGTGATATTTGTGGTGCAGATTTGAAATGTAGTGCTTAGACAAATCAGTGCCCTAGCCTTACAAAGCTTTGGGAGTCAATTTTATGCTCGAAGGCTAGCGGGTCAAATTTTTTTGCGCTGAAGTGTTTGATTGGCGAATGCTCTTCGTGTGGGCCTTCAAAGAAGCTACCAATTTTCCCGATTGAAGAGTTAAATGGTGCACACATGGTACAATTAAGATTTTTGAAGACCTTGAAGTTGGCAAAACAGATTCAGGGAAAAAGAAGAAAAGAAAAGTTCTTTCTCACAAGGAGATGCAGTGTGGTCAGCTTTTCATACTGTTCAAGGATCATCTGAGTAAGTTTATAAAGCACAATTTTGTTTACAGATGGAAGGCCAAGCAGTTTAAAGATTTTCTATGTATCTTCCCTGAATATGTGGTAGTGTCAGTGGTGGATTTCGCTGAAAATTACACTTTCAAAGAACAAAACGAGATCCAATCGATGCATTGGTTTTCTAGCCATGTGACAATCTTCGTTCACATCATGTATGTGAGGATTGCAGGTAGTGTCAAAAAATACTATCATTTCTATGTATGTGAGGATTGCAGGTAGTGTCCAAAAAGCCATGATACTCTTTTTGTCCAGCATTGCTTTATGCTCCATTATGGTTGGTTGAAAGAGCTAGGCATATCGCTCAAAGAACATTGGGTCTAGTCACATGGAGTAGCCTCGCAGTTCAAAACAAAGAGGCCTTTTTGTTTTGTTGCTCGATATGGAACTCTGAAAAGTTTGAAAATGACACATCACTTTTCAGGTTCAGGTCATGGGGAGGGCGAACATGATGGTGCAGGTGCTGTTATTAAGAGGTATCTCACTCAAGAGTAGCTAAAGCCAAACTATGTGAAATTACAATGTGCAGCAGATGTGGTGCCATTTTTGAGAGAAACCATGTCCAATGGTGCTACAACCATGTATTCTTCGCAGGTATGACTAGTTACTCAATTGTTCTAGGAGGTCAAAGTAGGTGATGTGGATAGAAGCCAACGTCGGGATTGTACATCTGTGCCTAATGCACGAGGGTTACATTGTGTCAGCGGAAATGGAAAACTTCTTAGGTATCGGCAATTTTCATGCTTTTGTAGTGCTTGTTTGCAAGGCAGCTGGAGGAGGTGTTCGAACAAATCACACGTTTCTGCATGGAATTATGTTACCCTTGAACCTACAGATGATGTCGAAGATGATGATGAGATTGAAGAGTTTGCATATGAAGGACACCATGATGCGTTGAGTGATGCACTTCATGTTGGTGACAATTTTGATGTTATAGCTCCTCATGACAATAAGGAGCTTGTGGATTTCTATGTCTTGAAATGTACAGTAGAAAAGACTCAAACTAAAGCTTTGCTAAGAGATGCATGGGGGAATGTTTGCAATGCCGGCTCATTTGTTGTCAAAGGAGTTTGGTACGAACAAGCAAAAGAAACTCCTTATGAGTTCAAGCTATTAAATTCTGAGCCTGAAGCCACCTTGCAATCCCACCTTGTACGAGCTATTAAGTTCCCAATGCAGAAAGTGGGATGTACAAGAAAATTCTTACTTTCCTTAGAAACATATGAGGCTATTTACAATAGCACTCCTTTTGATGTATAGCATTCCTAGTTCTAATCTAACCTATTTTTGATGGCCCTTCAACATCTTTTTTTTTTTTCTTTGGGGGAATCTCCGTAGTCTCTGTGCTGAGCATCACCCTGTTTTTCAATTGCTTGAATCGTGTCTAAAATGCCTATGTGATATCCTAAGGCAGATAGCATGAACACTCTGTCGAAAGCCTTTCCCTAAAATAGGAGATGAGGCCAACTCCAGATGAGACTTGCACATGCAGCCGGCCATTCAAGGGTTCGATGCCCCTGACAGGACAGCCAACCGATGACGAATCTCGCACATGCACAGCAGGCGGTTGCTGAACGGTTGTGTTGACAGAGGATAAGATCAGCTTTTGCAGGCCCGCAGTAGCAGGTGTTAGCAGTCTTTTGCAGGTTCCTGCTTCTCTCCCGCCTTCGCCATCGGCACCATTATAGATGAACGTCGTGAGGGGGGTGGCGGGGGTGGGGGCGATAAGGAGCCATTCAGAATAAGTGCAAGGGCGTGCAAACGTGGCAACACTTTTCGACCGTTCGAGGCTGCATGTGCGAGTCCTAAGAGACAATGGACATGTGACTCTTGTAAATTCTCAATACATTTGATACATGAATGATCATGACCACTAGAACCAACCCAAGTGCCCACCAGTACTCTCGCGTGTACATTAAGCCATAAGAAATAAATCATCTCCACAACAAACATAGAAAAATTAAACAAGTGTAGCTAAGTAGCTGCAAGGGTAGCTACTATGCAGACTGGTAGCTGCCCTTAACATTTCCTGGTATGGAAGCTGTGTTAAGTACTTGTAATTGTGCAACTATGGAGGTGCAGTGAAAACGTAAACAAGTGTACAAGTTAACAAAAGTTGCTTTATTACATTGAGCATTGGAAGCTGCTTTACTACATTGAGCATCGAAAGCTGCTTTACTACATTGTGTCATCATTACAAGTGAGCAAAATACTCCATAAGTCAGTAAATGGTTGACTGTTTACATCGCTTATCATGGTTACATGCCAGGATAATATATATAGCCATAATACTCTAGACGCCACTGCTTTGAGATCCTAATGCTCAGGTTATCGATCGGTCTCGGCAGTGCACAGTCCTCGGCATACTTGAGGCGATCCCCCGCACAAAGCCAAGCCGTGAGCCAAGATGAGATTCTGATTTTTCATATTCTTCACAATGCAAAAAGTTCTTGGAGGATTCCACAGCTGCTTGTACTGTGTGTCATCCACTAGAATTGTGGACGTAGTAGTGTACTGACCTCTTTTCTCCCAGAAGCCACTTAGCTTCTTGTAAAATACAAGCTTTCCACCACTTATCTTGATTCTAGCATCTCTTACACAATCCTGTTGTGCAAGAAATTCCTTGAATTGGGGAAATTGATCAGGAAATCAAGCACTCAACAGGTTTTCTGCTTTAGTCTTCATGCAGCATGTCCACACAAATACATCAAAGTGCACAAGGCACCAGTCCAAGAATGCAGGTGCATCCCTTTTATACCCAGCAAACACCCCTGCTATGTCTACAATTTCTAGATCATTCCACTAGGCAGGCTTCCGTGAATGGTACCTCTTGTCTAATGAAGTCAGCAAAACACCATTAATATCAAGGATTAGAGCTAGCTTACTCTCAAACAATATGTTCCCAGGATCCTCCCATGGACGAGACACCGTCCCATCATCGTTCCTAACATAATCTGCAACACCACCTGCACCTCCTCCATCCTCCCTTTGCCGAGACACCATCCCATCATCGTGCCTTACATATTGTGTACCACCTGCACCAACTGCACCAGCTGCACAACCTTCATCACCACCTGCATCCACAGATGCATCACCATCTTCCTGAGGTGGTTGAGACTTTTCATTGGTAGTCTTTGTGTCCTCACCTGCACCAACTGCCCCACCTGCACAACTTGCTTCACCACCTACATCCGCAGATGCATCACCATCTTCCCAAGGTGATTCAAACTTTTCACTGATAATGTCTATGTCTTCACCTGCACTGCCTGCACCAACTGCACCACCTGCATCCACAAATGTGTCACCATCTCCCCGAGGTGGTTCAGACTTATCAATTGTAATCTTCGTGTCATCACCTGCACCACCTGCACCAACTGCACAACTTGCATCACCACCTGCATCCGCAGATGCATCACCATTTTCCCTTCCTGGTTCAGACTTTTTCATGATAATCTCCGTGTCCTCACCTATACTGAGGACAAAAAACTCCGTGTTTTTATCCTCTTGGTCATCAATGCTGCTAGCACATGGGAATTGGCCCTCAACTCTAAATGAAGCATCTACATCAGGAGGGTCTTTCATAGTAGACTGTGCTATCATACTTATTATGTGATCAAGATTGTCAATGTTGCTAGTGGCAGCATCTGAGCATAAAAACAATAATGAGATAAACAACAATGATGGACAGGAAAAAAAATAATTTGATTTTGGCTTTCTTAATTCATAGGAAATGGAGAATTGTAACAAAGCCAAAAACGACGACAGGATTTAGGAAAAGAACCAAAAATGGAGATAGGCTACAAAGCAAAAATATCAAGACTATGTTTGGAGTCTTTTTCTGACTCTGGTTGTTGTAGCACCTTTTTTTCCAGATTCCATGTTACTATTTTCTCCAGTCTCTATGGCTAATTGGTCTTTTGATGTCTTTGTTTGCCCTTCTGCATCCTGTGTAGGCTTTTTGGCAGCTCCATCTGCAAGAGAAGAAACAATCAACAAGAATTAACCTTAAACAATATTATCTACCTTTAGGAAAAAACAAAACGAGAAATAACACATGCCATGTTTCTCTTTATTTCCCTTTGCATCATTTGTATGGTCTGCAGGATGGAGGGACTGGTGTCTCTGGTTGACACTTCATTGTCCTTCATTGATGAAGGAGCATTTTCTGCTTGATCTCCATTCTCAGGACTATACTTCTCTAACACACCTTCCTTCTCAACTGTAGTCTCTGGCTCAGTCTCTGCAGTCATGAAAAGTATTAAGGAATTAAGAACTTGCTGTTTCAAGTTATATGTAGCTACAACATGACAATGGAAGCTACCAGGCAAACACTGATAGCTACCAGCACTATCCTGGTAGCTATCAATGCCATCCTCGTAGCTGGCTAACTGAGAGCTACCAAGATGACATAGGGGCCACCAATGCTATCCTAGTAGTAAGCAATCTAACAGTTGTGGTTAACAGAATAAAAGCTTGGCAACAACCTTTATCTAAAACATCTTCCTTCTCAACATGTACCAACACCTTGAATTCTGTTCTTCACAATAAGAAATTAAGAACAAGTTTTCAAGTTACATGCAGGGTCAGCATGACAATAGAAGCTACTAGGCAAGCACTAATAAGCTACCAGTACTACCAAATGCTATCCTGGTAGTACCTTGCCCCCTCCCATTATGGTAGCTACAGATGCTATCATGGTAGCTACCAATGTTATCCTGGTAGCTACCTTGTCACTTTCCAGACTTCCTTGGCAGAATGGCAGCTACCAATGCAATCTTGGTAGCCACCTTGTCACTTGCAGGACTTCCTTGGCAGAATGGCAGCTCATGGCAGAATGGCAGCTACCAATGCAATCCTCGTAGCCACCTTGTCAATTGCAGGACTTCCTTGGCAGAATGTCAGCTCATGGCAGAATGGTAGACCACTATTATACTGGTAGCTACCAGGGTTGACATTGAGAACTTCCTTGTCATCAGGAGTTCCATGGTAAAACAGTAGCTAATGGAAGAATGGTAGCTACCTTGCCACCAGCAAGACTTCCATGGGAGAATAGTAGCTCATGGAAGAATGGTAGCCACAACCATACTGGTAGCTAGCTGTACCACGATTAGCATGACAGCTGCCACTATGAGAGTGGTAGCTACCAGTATTGTACTAGTAGCTACCAGTCTTGTATTAGTAGCTACAATTAGCAGGGTTCCCTTGATAACAAAAACACAAAAAAAACAGATAAATTTAAGCTCAATGCTACAAAATGTAGCATGGTGTATACCCTGGTCCATGCTTAAGGGCACTGATGAGGGTTTGGTGTCTGATTGCACTCCTTGGAAATTGGCATTCGTACTGCCGAGGATCACCAAAGACCGCATGGTATGCAAAATCGGTTGCATGCATCCCATCTCCATGCATGTTTCTTTGCTTGCAACAAGATGGCCAAAACAGTACATGTGAAAGGCATGATTGCAGGGTAGCAAAAACATGCCAAGTGCATCGTCGTTGTACATCGTCAACCCACAAGCACTGCAAACTTTGTCCAAAGGCAAGGTGCCCATATCCATAGATGGAACTTTCGGCGGAGGTGCAGACAACAAAACTATACTTATTTTGACTTGCATGGTCTTCACAAAATCCATCCGCGCATGTGCACACTCCTCCACTTCCTGTGTAAAATCTCTCTCCTTTAGAGCACTATCCATAGCATCAAGTGGTGCCTTCTCCTCAACTACCACTTGCAATGTTTGGAGTGTTAGTTGCTCCACCTTCATTGCATCCACAACATCGACGCTACCTTCTGCCTTTAGTAATGCAGCCTCTTCATCTTTCAACTGGCCTCTGAGCTTTTCCACTAGGAGGTTGGCACCTTCATTTCAGTGCACATCAGCCTGAAGCAATTCCAGCTTCTTAAAAGCTTCATTATACTCTGACAATGCAAAAGAATGATTGCTTACAACCATGTTGTAAACATTATCTAGCTCTATAAGAGACGGTGGACCAAATAAATTCTGCACATCATCCACTATATCGATCGGAGTTTCCTGGGGTGCCTCCAAATGGTCCTCGTCATTCGCCGCGAACTGTTAGGGGTAGAGGAGGAATGGAAAGCTGCCCATCGCTGCTTCTTTGCATGTAATTTTCTTGGATCCATATTTGTGACAATACTTTCTGAAAACAAGGCCCAGTCAACCTGTCCCTTCAACTGCTCATATAGAAAGCCTCTAGCAAATCCTTTAGTCATCTCCATACCATAATTTCCAGGAGGTTCTTGATACGTGGATGTGAACAATACATAAAACCTGTTCCAAAGCTCTGGCTTCACATCTCTACATTTTACTTTGCTGCTCCTCTTCGGCACCTCCTTAAAGCATTTCAACCAATCTTTGTTGGTGAAATCTGCCTTGGTCAGTGGTCGAGCATCCACTCCAGAGTTGGGGAGGTCGTATACTTCATGTGCTTGACACTTTGTCATGCAAAAAACTGTCTTCCTTTCAAATGGCGCATATGAGTGCACCAACAGCCTTTGCCCTGTAAAATACAGGGAAAAACATAAGACCATAGTTGTTTCCATACGGCAAACGCATACGGGTATGGAAGTATGATTGGAGTATGGTTCAACAGTTAAGCTTGAAACATACACGGCCATAAATTTACTGAAAACTTAGATAACTTATGCATGGTGAGCATTTATAATATCACAATTTTACAGAAGTTTTCACATTAAACATCAATTGTTGCATTGAGCAGGAGCAGAAGCAGGCTGGGCATGTGCATGAATAGGTGGTACAACTACCTGTGTCCCAGACAGATAGCTACCATGTAACTACCACCTTGGTATTTCTTTGCTAAATGAACTTTTTGATTGGTAGCTGGCTAACATAATGCTACCAACTTGTTATGTTTTTGCAAAATGCTGAATGCTACAATCTCGATGATCTCTGATACACTTTCCCTATATTAAATGAGTGTTGCAGGTGGTAGCTACCACACTGATAGAGTATCATTGATTCATGCTTCTTCATAGCACTATGATTTGCAATCCATACGAGTATGGTCCCAACTATGCACAAGACATGAATGCATGTGTAGCCAGCCAATTGAAGTTCAGTAAAAAATGCAATGTGCACAAATATATCTGCTTGAATGCATGCATGCCTCTACACAGGTTTTCAATGCAAGCTTGAATGCATGCATGCATGCCTCTACACGGGTTTTCAATGCAAGCTTGAATGCATGCACATTAGCTTATGGAGCTTGAATGCATCTACAAACATGCATGTGTAGAGGCATGCATGCATGCATATAACTGCTTGAATACATACCTGTGTAGAGGCATGCATGCATGCCTCTACACAGGTTTTCAATGCAAGCTTGAATGCATGCATGCATGCCTCTACACGGGTTTTCAATGCAAGCTTGAATGGATGCACATTAGCTTATGGAGCTTGAATGCATCTACAAACATCTAGCCTCTAACTTAGGTTTGCTTCAAAGAAAGCTTCAGAGAGCTTACATGGACCTTGGAAACAAGTTACAACAATTAATTGTGCAAAGACAGCCAGCAACACTAAGATGCAGTAGTGCCTCAGTGTTGGGGGTTACAACATCTGCCATTTTTGAATGTTTCTTTGCTATAGGAGTGCAGGGCTTTGGTGAAGGAGTCAAGACCTTCTTCTTCCTCTTTCCAGCAGGGGAGTCCAAAGGTGGATCACGCGAGGGAGATGAATGATGGGCCCTCTTCCACCTCCCAGTAATTGTGGCTGATTTTGCTTCAGCTGCAAGAGCTGCTTGGCCGCTTGAGTTGCCCCCCCTCCACAATCGTCGACGAGCAGGAGGCGTCATGATTGTGGAGTAAGGTGGCCCCCCCACACTACTTTCACACACACAATTGAAGCTAAAAAGATAATTTTTAAAGTTTTTAAATCGAGCTCGCTGCTCAAGCCTTTTGATGAACAATTTTCAAATAAAACCTTATAAAAGATTCTCAATGTTTACTCACCTAGCTACCAACCAGCCCACCCCCTTGCTACCACCCCCAAAAATGGGTAGCTAGTGTACCACCTATTCATGCATCCACCCTACCAGTCTAGTGTACAATGACATCCTTGGGAGACTGTTTATTGAGGAGATTCACAGGAAATCTCTCGAAGGCAAGGATGGTGATGTGTATGTTGCTAGTGATAGAGAGAGGGGTCGCATTCAAAGTCGTGCCAAAAGCAAGGAACGTGGGGGCTCACGTAGTAAGTTCGTGGTTCTATGTGTAATGTCGAGTGATGTCACTAACATAAAAAAGGGCATGTGAAGAAGGATTGCAAGAAATGGCAGCAAAGCAAGAAGGATAAACAATCCGGTGAAACTTCTAAGTCTGATGATTCAAACAAGGGCAAAGCAAAGTTAGAGGAGATCAATGTGCTAGAGTTTTCAAATGCTCCTATTGTAGAGACTCTTGCAGCGGTTGTTATGCCACTTACCTCTGACGTATTGGTCTTCACAACAGATCTACCTATCGAGGCTCTTGTTACAGAAGATGCGCAGTATGCACAGAATTGGATAGTAGATTCTGGTGCGAGTTTCCATGTGACACCACATAGAGAGTGGTTCTCTACTTATTCTTACTCTTGTGGCAAAGTGAGACTTGGTGATGCTTATGAACTAGACATTGAGGGTGTCAAAAACGTCAAATTGCATCTAAGTAATGGCACACACTTTACTTTATGTAATGTCAGACATGTGCCCAAGTTGACTAAAAGCTTGATTTTTGTTGGTCAGCTTGATGATTTGGGCTACAACACCACATTTGGCAATGGTTCGTGGATAGTACGCAAAGGTAATCTTGTTGTACTCAGAGGTCAGAAGCATGGTACCTTGTATTCCATGCATGTGTCAACTCTTGGTCATGATTACATATCTATAGCCGAGCTGCCGTCTACTGAGTTGTGGCATTGCTGGCTAGGTCATATTAGCCAAAAAGGAATGAGAATTCTGACTCATTTTGGCTACTTACCTGTCTTGTCTTATGTTGACTTTTTTGTTTGTGAGCACTGTATCTATGGCAAACAGACTAGGTCCATGCACTTACCATTAGGTCAAAAGCGAGTTGAACCTCTAGATTTAGTACATAGTGATGTTTATGGTCCTATGTCAACCAAATCTCTAGGGGCGCCCAACTATTTTGTGACATTCATAGATGACTCTACTCAAAAGGTGTGGGATTATCCCTTGAAACATAAGGATCAAGTTCTTCCTGTGTTCCAAAAGTTTTTAGCACTCGTTGAGAATCAGTCGGGCAAGAAACTCAAGAAGTTGTGGACTGACAACGGTGGAGAGTATGTCTCCAAGGAGTTTGACAATTTTTGTGCTAAAAGGGGGATCAAAAGTTAGTTTACTGCACCATACACACCAGCTCAAAATGGAGGTGCTAAGCGCATGAATCGTATAATTCAGGAAAGAGTCACAACCATGCTTTCTAGGGCAAATCTCACACAAGGCTTTTGGGCAGAAGTCGTCTTGACTGCAATGCACATTATAAATCATTCGCCTAGTACGCCATTAAATTATGAGATTCCAGAAGAATTATGGTCTAAACGTAAGTCCCACTATGACCATCTACGTGTTTTTGGTTGTGAAGCTTATGCTCACGTGCATAAACAGCTTCGACAGAAGTTAGAGCCAAAGTCACAAAAATGTATTTTCATTGGATATGGTGCAGATGGAGAGATGGGATATCGTCTCTGGTACCCGGAATCTCGTCGAGTCATTTGTACTTCAGATGTGATCTTCAATGAATCGAAGATGCATAAACAACCTATCAAGGAAATAGAGATTCGGAGAGTCACTTTTGAGGATGTTGCCTCAGAGACAGTGAAATCAACTCAGCGGGCTAGTGATGTACCTTCCATTAGCAATGCTCTAGAGGGAGTAGATGGCAATGTCCAAGGAGTGAGAATGTCTACTAGAGTCTCTCGTCCACCTGCACGTTTCGAGCCAGGTCTTGATTACATCATGTTGACCGATTGCGGTGAGCCAAGCTGCTACCAAGAAGCCATGATGGCAATTGATGTGGTGAAGTGGGAGCAGGCTATGCAATCTGAGTATAACTCGATTCTGGCTAATGACACTTGGGACTTGGTAGAACTGCCATATGATGCGAAAGATTTACCTTGCAAATGGGTTTACCTTGCACATGCGAAAGCTCAAAAAGGCACTTTATGGCTTAAAGCAGGGTTCAAGGCAGGGGTATCATAAATTTGATGCATGTATGAGGTCTCAAGGATATAAAAGGAGCAAAGAGGATCACTGCTTGTACACAAGAAAGCATCATTCTAGTTTTGTATGTTGATGACATGCTTATAACTAGGTAATCCATTGCTGAAATTGCCAACTTGAAGAAAACACTTAGTAGTAATTTTGCAATGAAAGATTTGGGGGATACTACACACTTTCTTGGCATGCGAATCAAACGAGATCACAAGCGTCGTATTCTTGAGTTATCTCAAGAAACATACATTGAGAAAGTTTTGCAGCGTTTCAATATGCAGGGGAGGAAAGCATTGAGTACCCCAATGCAGGAATTCTTGAAACTCAGCAAGGAAGATGCACCCAAATCTGATGTTGAGCGAGCTGAAATAGCTAAGGTACCATATTCTTTGACAGTGGGCAGTCTCATGTATACTATGGTGGCCACAAGACCAGACATTGGTTTTGCAGTGGGAGTAGTGAGCTGATATATGGAAAATCCTGGTAGCAAGCATTGGGAAGTAGTGAAGCACATTCTTAGGTACCTCAAAGGTACGGTCGCGACAGGTGTTTACGCTTCGGAAACAGTGATGCATCCATCGTGGGTTATGCGGATGCAGACTATGCGGGTTGTGTCGACAATAGGAGATCGACATTTGGCTATGTTTTCATATTTACTAGAGCAGCAGTATCTTGGAGGTCATGTCTTCAAGATTGTACGTCGTCTTCCACTACGGAAGCAGAGTATGTTGCATCGTCAGATGAAAGTAAAGAGGCTGTATTGTTATCTCGCTTGGTCAGAAATCTTGGCATTGATGAGACTTCAATGATATATTGTGATAGTCAGAGTGCTCTTGCATTGGCAAGAAATCCTGTGTTTCACTCCAAATCGAAACACATTGAAGTCAGGTATCATCTCGTGAGAGATTTCTTGGCCAAAAATCTCATTGATTTGGTACACACTGACGACAACCTAGCATATGCTTTGACAAAAGGCTTAGCTTTGGAGCGGTTTACACATTGCAGTGAGTTGATGGGTATAGGTTGAAGCCACTAGATTGCTTCATGGTTGTACATAGCAAGTCACTTGGGCTGCGTTGGCCTTCAAGTGGGAGTTTGTTGGGATTCAGGCCAACTGGCCAGACATCCCACTTACTACTAACCCATCTACTAACTTAACCATGTATACACTTATTCTTTAATACAATAGAATAAGAAGCTGCAATAGGATAACGTTGTTGTGCGCTCCACCCAAAGAAGGTCTCTCTCTCTTTGCTCTCGCACTTGCACTCGCACACGCTTCCCGTGGCACCTTCTCAAAAAAAAAGGGGGGGGGGGGGGGGGGGGGGGGGAGCATTATTTTATGGTCACTACTGTTGAGGAGGTTGTATTTCCTTTTTGAAAAAATTACTCTTGCTTTGTTACGGGTTTATGTTACTCCTTGCTGAGAACCATATAGGGCTAAAACATGCCATGCCATGGTGACTATGGTCATTTACGGATCTGCTGAGGATACAATGGTTTACAAATAGCGTATTACCTGAGGTTGATCTGCTTTTTTGTTGGGGAATCCTTTTTGACGGTTTGTTGAACCAGGCACTACCGGTGCTTACTATTCATTAAAATGCTTGGAGGCTGGCTTGATACTGTTGTTTTTTAGTCATGCGTAGCCTGGTAAGGCCTTGTGTGTTGGATAGATATGGGAGCTTGAAAAGGGGTGGTGTTTTCCCACATGCTGCTCACTGTTATTGAATGTTGTTAAGGACAATTGGGCCCGGAGGCACGCTCTTGCTATATCTGGTCATCTGCTTTTTGTTGGGTTAAGGGCAATACATTGCATTATCTACTTACTCACTAGCGGCTATTGCTCCCTTTGTTGCTTGTTAAAAGATTTGGTACACTGCCTACCACTGCTCAGGTTGGTTATGTAAGTATAAAGGCGCTGAACTGGTTGCGCATTATTTTTTTCATTGGTAAGAGAGGATGCCTCGACTGCATTCCATGGCTTTACTGGTTTTGTTCCCCGACTTTGGATGTAATGCTTCAATTCGGTATATTTTTGTTTAAGGTGAAACAAGGATTGACCCAGCTGCATACGGTTGTTAGATGTTTTTCCCGGCCTGACTACTTACATTTATTGGATATATTACTAAGTCGTCATGTCAAATTACTACTAGGATCTTCTTTCATTAGGAATTGGTAACTTAAAAACATAATTCCTCTAAAAATCCATGGTTAGACTCGTGGTCTAGCTTGATACAGCAAGGGCTCCTTGCCACATGGTTGGCCAAAATAATGTGTAAAGTAAGTAACATACAAACTGGTGGATTTGGATTCCATGGACCATGATGGAAGTAAACTATACACGACTTTATAAAAAACATTAACTAGCTTAAGGCTTGATTGGAACTTTAAAAGGAATTTCTTCTTTCATAAGCTTCATATGATGGTGCTTTCATTAATCTAGGAAGATAAACTGAGATAATAAAAAGGGGGATTCAGACACTTGGATTAGAAGGGTTAATGGCCTTCTAGTCAGAATGATTTAATTTTATCTGTTTAAAACTTTGGGTTCTTGGAAAAAAACATTTTGTCTACATAAATACTATGGGCTTAGCTTGTAAGGTTTAAAAAAAAAGGTTTGTAAGATGGACATGGATAACAACTGGTATAGATTGATACCTGTAAAACACATCCAAGGCTAACTGAATTGTTGTCTTGTTTGGATGGATGCAGGTAAGGACTCTATCTTATCTTGGAAGGTTTTTTTTTACTTTGGCAAAGCTGACCTACACTGGATGGAATACTCACTTATGATTTGGGAAGTTCTTTTACTATCTATATACTAGAAGGGGACCTCTTCCTTACAAAGATTGTAATTAAATAATTCTAATACTGAGTTGTTTATGTACTTATCTATTTTTTGTTCTGTTGCCAGCTGTCTTTTGAATGAAAAAGTTCAATTATGTCTTATTATCTAAGATTAAACAGCTACACACATCCTATACAAAAGGTTTTTCTTTCTAGAGAAACCGGGATGCTAGCTTTGGAAATTTTCTTCAAAATAGAGTTCTAGGTTTGACCCACAGTCTGTAATCCCTTTACTGGTTGACTGGTGTGTGTGTGTGTGTGTGTGTGTGTGTATATATATATATATATATGTGTGTGTGTGTGTGTATATATATATATATACATATATATATATATATATATATATATATATATATATATATATATATATATATATGTATATATATGTATATGTATGTGTGTGTGTCTCTCTCTCTCTCTCTCTCTCTCTCTCTCTCTCTCTCTCTCTCTAAAGATTCTTATCTTTATTACTTGAAAAATCTTTGAGAATGCCTAGATGATGAAGAATTTGAGAGAACTAAAGCAACCAAATTGGAACCGTGAGAACCGAGTACAACTAGCTACCTACGCAAATTTTAAAAAATCCCAAAAACTACAAGGAAAGCCTCTCCTAAAGATAGTAAAATTTTCCATGGTTATCTCACTAGAGAGAGGATGACAACATCCTTGAAAGATGTTCCACCAAAACCAAACTCTGCAGAAACTCTCTCTCTCTCTCTCTCTCTCTTTAAATATATCCATATATATGTATACATATATATACATACATATATATACATACATATATATGTACCACAATTGCTTCTTCTAAACCACAGAAATGCACGGGTCACAGACTACTGTATATATGTACATGTTCCCACCTTTGGGGAATGGTGAGGGAGGAGAGTGCCACAATTGCTTCTTCTAGCCGCAGCAACACGCGGGTCACATACTAGTATATCTCATTGGTCCCCAAAGCAAGAAGCATCCTTTTGAACCCATTCTGGAGGGAGGTAGACAGAAAGATCAACAACAAAGGATTGCATCGACTTGGCCAATTTTGGAACATCAACATCGGGAACTGGAAACCAATAGAACAACTGGCCTCCCAGTTCCATGTCAAGTTAAAAGACTGCTGGCCAACAGAACTCTAGATTGGCTAGATGGATGTTGGCTGCCTACCTCCAAGTCCATTTTCGATTGGAAGGCACGACAGTGGCCCACAAACATGCATTTCCTTAAAACAAGGATGTGTACAACTCCCTCATTGCCTCAAAGGACTATTTTTCCCCTTGAATAAGCAATGGAGCAAGTGGTGGCCGGAATCGAGGTGGGTGGCAATCACGAAGAACATTTGGTGCCCACATTGACTGTTTGAGATGAAGATCTTTCTTTGGAAGGTCATGAGGGGAGCCCTACCTACTGGAGTGAATGTCCTTGCCAAAGGGATTAGGTATGATAGATGCTCACAATGTAGAAAGTCTAGTGAGGACCTCCCTCATCTGCTTAAGGATTGCCTGACAATCTACGGCCTAGCAAGGAAGATATGCAAATGAGTCCAAAAGACATGGAAGATAGGTTTTTTAAAGAACTATCTCATTATGGGTGGAAAGGTGTTCAAGAGCCAAGCGCTTCTTATCAACACACAAATTATCAGATTCTGCTACTTGAAACAAATTTGGAAGGCCAAGAACTATCACATCTTTGAGAATGTCTTTTAAACAAATGGGTTCACGGAGATTATACAAGAAAGCAGGGATACGATTGTAGCCTTTTGGAAGCGGGTCAAATTTGATGAGAGAATTAGGGTAGTTGCTGCCATTTTGTCTGGTTAACACTGCCATAATTAGCCAAGTTTCTCCTTGGGGACTTTCTAGAGATGCGGGGTGGCTCCCATGTTAGTCGATGTATCTTTAGTTGCTGCAAGACATTATGGCTCAACACAATCATGACAAGAATATGTAATTTCTAGTGTTTATTAATATAATTTACTTGCCATTGTGAGTTTTGCAAAAAAGAAAAGCTATTGCCCAAGGGTTAGGTTCACTTTTTGAATTTATTTACTTTTGCCTTAGTAACAGACAAACACATAAATAAGCACACTTTTTGTTAGAGTTTCTCAAAATAAAAAACTGAATTTTCAAAGCATGTTTCAAAAAAATCATATATATTTTTAAATTTAAAGAAGTACTTTATTTCTTCTCTTTTTGCTTAGATGCAAAGTCTCAAAATTTTAAATGATAGAACAGTAAGTTAAGAGACACATTTCTTTGTCACCTTGTTATACTCGCATGTGACATGTTTTGTTATACTCCCATGTGACATGTTTCTAGTTATGTGGGTTTCCTTAAAGTGTTTTATAGTATTGTATTATCACATGACATGCTCCATTTTGTAGACTTGCTTCGTCATGCAACCTATGATGGGATATGGTCTATTATATACTATTAGGACTATGCAATCCATGGGATTGTGATTTATTATATGTTGGGACTTTATGCAAATTCTATGCTTTATCTCCACACTTGGCGTTTCTTAATCAAGTCAATCAAGGTCATTGATTGACTTGAGTGGCAATACTTACTATTGCCTCATTCTTGTTTTGTATTCCTATAGCAGAGTCCTGTCCTTTTGCAAATCAGGTTTGTCGACGCGATTGCAAAGGTTGGGATGACAAAGGTCTGCCTTGATCTCTTTTGGCTTGGTATATTCTACCACCTATACAACCAGCTTGCCACCAATACCTTGAAGGGCTGGCTTCAAGGTATCTTGAAGAGTGTCTATCATCGAATTATAGTTTTTGGAAGCAATATCTCCACACGCATTGCTATAGCTACATCAATTGTCATAGTGGGTATAGCCATGTATTCTTACATTTAGACACACTTACTAAGAAGAAGCCCCTACTAGAAGATGTTGAACTCAATGCTTGCAGAAAACTAGATTTTATTGTGTTTTTTGTGTATTCTATCATAGTCAAGAAATACGAAGGGTAGGGTATTCTTCAATGGACCCTCCTACAATATCCCTTTGTTATGGTGTGCTTTAAAGGCTAGCAAGTTGGCCTCTAGGGTGGTTGGCTCTTTCGGCAACAGACATTGTTAAAGGGTGGCCTAAGAGTTGTTGGGGGATTGGGCCCAACCTAGGAACTAGATGAGGGCATTGGTTGCTCACAAGCCAGGATCTACGTGAGGGCTTCAAGTGCAATCGGGTAATATACAGTTGGTGGTAGTTCAAGCGGTGGCAGTTTGGTCATCGCTTCAGGTGAAACCCGTCATGTACAGTTGGTGGTCATTAGTGGCAATTCAAGTAGCAACAATTTTGGTCATCGCTTTTAGGAGAATAGAGTTGCATGCTCAACTTGCATTCTATACACCCAGTAAGGACAATTGAGTACATGGAACAATTCATAGTGAGGGTGGGTCATTGAGGCTATTAAGGTGGTGGTTGACAACGAGTTGGGTTTGGGAGGTCAACAACTCCAATGAAACAATTCCTAGTCTAGAGGCATCATTCCTCACCCATGTTAAAGAGAAATTGACATTAAAGCGGACCTTGCTGTTTGATAAAATCCAAGATGCTATTTTCTCTCAGGTTCTCTAGTCACAATGAGGTTCTCTTGACCTGGCAGGCCTCGTGATTTCATCACTTATTTTAGTAGAACTCACCAATAGACGAGTTAAGTATAGATTCTTTTCTGAGTTAATATAACACTCGGAGGATTGGTCTAGTACTACTTGTGCCTTTTTTTCAGCAGATGGAATGCCTAGCACGGGGGAAAATCTTGGACATCGGTAAATAAAAGATCTCAGAAGGACAAGATTATGGACCTGGTGTGTCAAGGAGGAGGGGGCGTGTTGCTAGGGGTGGCTGCCCTGATAGCCGATGTAATTATAGTCCCTGGATGACGTCATGGCTCAACAAGAGCATGACAAGACCTTGTAATTTTTTGGTTTGTTCAATATAATTCACTCACAATTGCGAGTTTTGCTATAAAAAAAATATAACATCTCCACTCACAAATGGGAATATGTTGCTAGTCCCAAGGAGCGAGGCGGTATTGGGATTCTCAAGCCTTAAAGTTCATGCAGAGGATCAATGTGCTATATTTTTTGTCGTAGTCATTAAACAAGACCAGACATGGACCATTATGGTAGGGGACATCATTGACAAGGTGAAGTTCTCTCTTCTCAAGGTGGCCCATGGAAGGAGGTAGGGATTCATGACAAACTGCTAGCACCTCGGTGGTGGAACTTGAGATTAGGGGGTGCCACGAGCGAGTTGGTTTGTAAGTGTAGCAGAGCCATAGAGACCCTCAAATGGGGTGAGGTGACCAGGTAGTTCCAAAACTCCATAACACACTGGTCCCCATGGCTATCTAAGGTGGACTATTGAATCAATTTTGGAAAGAGATTGCCAAGATGATCAATAACAAAGGGCTTTGTCAGCTAGCTCAATTTTGGGATGGCAAAAATACGAAGTGGAAAGAAGCAAACCCATTTTCTAGCCAATTTAACCTCAAAAAAACTGAAAGTCTACTAATCACTAGAGTTGTCAAAGATCTAGACAATATTCTAATGCCAATCTGCGAGTCTCAGTTGAGTGGAAAGCCTAGCACTTGCCATTGACTAGAAATTTATTTAAATTACAAACCAAGGAAACCTACTACAACTTGATGCTTAAAACAAATTGATTTCCCCCGCTCACTAGACAATGACATAAGCAATGGCCATAATCTAGATGGGGAATGATAGCCAAGAACATATGGGGACTCCCAGTGGCCTCACACGATGAAGATTTTCCTATGGAAGGTGATGTGGGGGGCCCTTCCAACCAGCACTGAGATTCACACCAGAGGAATTAGTTTAGATAGGTGAGGGTGCAAAGTGGCAAGTGAAGATCTTTTGCACTTATTCCAAGACTATCTGACTACAAGTTGCTTGGTTGGAAAAATCTGCAAATGAATTTAAAAGACCTGGAGGATTACATTTTATAAAAATAATCTAATCTTGGGAGAAAAGATGCTAATGAACCAAGCCATTCTAACCTGCACACAAACTGTTCGCTTTTGCTTCTTCAAAGAGGTCTAGAGGACTAGGAATTGACCCATATTCAAAAACATCCTCTGCATTGCTCAATTTAACGAGGTCATCCAAGAAAGCAGGGAAGTGATAACATCAATAGGAAAAAGGGGAGCTCAAAAAACATGCAGTACATGCCATCACTTTCAATTCTAGCTAAAGGTGTTGCTATGGTAATCTACATCCCCAACCCTGCCCATGCTTGCACTCATATTGCCCTCTGCTTCTTCTTTAGGAAGTTATGGAGGACTAGGAACCATTCAAAGCTGTGCAAGTTAGCTTGGACTCGCTACCATGTGAACCTCCATGGTAACTATCTTGGTAACTCTCCTCGTTTTAGATTCAAGTAGCCTGAAAAAGAAAGAAAGAAAGTTGTTGATAGTCACTAGCGACTAGCTCTTAGCCTCGCTGTCTCTTAGCAAGTAATGTGCCCTACTCATCCTACACCCTTGAACATATGATGGAAGATTGCACTTTAGAGCACTTTTATCACGTGGGTACTTGGTGGGAAATAAAGTGGTTTTTTCTTAGGCGTAGTTCATATTGCATCACAAGTTCCTTTCTTTGGTTTTGTAAGCAAAGCAAAAGGATACGCACATCTAGCAATCTAAGAGAAGATCCCAAAGATCCCAACGTGGGATCTACTAACATTTTGTTGTGTTGGAAGGGTAAGGCAATGCAAGCCATTTAATAGCTTTGTAAAAACAACTCATACAAAATCAAGACTGATCTCACTATGAGAGAATGACTCATATTGAGTGCATACTGAGGCTCAGTGTGTGCCAAATTTTTGGTTGCGCTAGCCAAACAAGACCATGCATGGACCATTATGGTAGGGGACATGATTGACAAAGTGAAGCTTTTCTCTCAAGGGGCCCCGTGGAAGGAGCTAGGACTTCACGACAAAGTGCTAGCACTACGGTGGGCAAAACTAAGGTTGGGGGTATCATGGGTGAGCTTGTTCGTAAATGTGCTAGATTTGGAGAGACCCTTGAATACAGGGAGACTGCCAGATATTTTCATAACTCCATAACACACTGATCCCCCTGGCTATTGAAAGTGAGAATTTAATTATTAGATCCATTCTGGAGAGATATTGCTAGGATGATTAAATAACAAAGGTTTGAGACATCTAGCTCAATTCTGGGATGGTAGCACCACTAGGTGGAAAGACGCAAAACTATTGAGGACTAGATTTCTCCTCAAAAAAACTGAAAGAGTTTTAATAAAAAGAGCAATCAAGAAGATGAGAAAATTGCTTCACGGAGCATTGCTGCGAAGAAACCCTACGTTGCTTTGCTTGGGCGAGTCGAAGGACTGTTGGAGCGCTTGCATGTGGGTTGGGGGGCCCTTTGGTGCATTGTCTGGAGGTTCTTTGGCCATCCATTGTAGGGATTTGTATGAGATGCAGGTACAAAGGTCCTCAAGAAGGGAGCATCTCGGTCCGCGTCAAGGGAGATTTGGGAGGGGATCTTTCGGCTGGCTTGCCCGACTTGGGGGCGTTGGTTGGGGCAGTGTAAGACCCATTTTTGGCTTTGTGGCTTGGCGGTTCTCCACCCTCACTTCGAGGGCAAACCACTTGTCTGGTCTTGGTTCGATGGCTGTGCAATATGCAGGGTTGTGCTCGAAATTAATCGGTTACATGGCTTTGGGTGGGAGGGTCTTGTGCTTCTTCAGATCTGGGGTTTCAAAGGGTTGGCGCTTGTGGGCGGGCGGAGGTGCCTAGTTCGGTTCAATTCTTTGCTGCATGGTGGTCCGCACCTTCGAGTCGGGTTCGTGTGACTGAGCAACTTGGTGTTGTAGTGTTGATGCTTGGTACGCTTTTCCTGCCTGCATGGTGGGTTGAAGGGATTGGAGTCGGTTCGTGGCTTGCTGTTGACTGGGTTTTTAATGGTGGTGTATCTTTCTCGTTGTGGTTCAGGTCTTGTAGAGTTTGGGCACGGTGTCAAGAAGTGCGTAGTGCGGCTAGGAAAGCGTCGGGCCTTTGACTATGAGGAGTCATAGCAAAATCAAGCAAGTCGTAGATGATTTGAAGCTAAAAACACACTCAAAAGAACAAAACTCCAGCCATGAAAGCTCCTCTTTGAAGAAGAACCAAGATTAACTCAAAACTCTTATGTGTGTGTGAAGATTAGGTGTAGCCTCACTCCCAATTGCACAGATGTAGTGCTCTTTTGACATGTTAAAAATTCTAAATTGACGCCTTGATTCTTTGTCAACCGTTTCATGGAGGCTTCAGAACTTCATTGAAGAAGCCCAAGTAGTTATTTGAGGAGGGGAAACCCTAGTTGGAGGCCTCACAGTCTCGAACATGTAGTAGAAGCAACACGGGATTGCACTAGCACCCTGGATTGTAATTTTTGTATCGCCTTGCTTAAATGCCCAAATGAGCTCATTCTTGGCGTTCCTTCTCAACTTCAACAATGGCACCATCGTTGATGTGGCATTTTGAGCCATTTTGACCATTTTTAGCCCTTCTTGGTCCAAAAATTCGTATTTTTGTGAAAAATTCCCTTTTAGCTCAAATTTAATGATGAATCTCATTTTACCACTTGGTAAGCACTTTGGACACATCTTTTACGCATGTGCACGGAACCTGCTATTTTTTGTCAAAATTGCCCGCATTGAACTTTCTAGGCAAAACAAGCGTGTCACTTTGAAACACCAACATTTGTACATTTATAAAGAAAATTAGGCATTCTTTAATGTGGTAAAACATGCGACGGTGCAACATTCTTGGTCTCGCCTTCCCAGCAATGTATGTACACGCCTGCAACCATGGCATCCGTTTTCGCATATATCACACTATGTACATTGTAGCATTCGGTCCCACACATCAAAAGCATTAAGGGTGAGTTAGATATTTTTAGTTTCACAAACGTGCCACAACACATCCACCCCCTCTAAACCTGCACATCCTTCGACATGTGTCACACATATCTTTTTGTAGCAGGTTCAATCTTCATTTAAGTCAACATACATGTTGATTTCATCATCACTTCCAACAAAATCTAACAAATTATCCTCTTGTTCTTCATCCTCACCCATAGAATTTTCATCAGAGCCTTCATTTTGACTTTCTTGTGAATCAAAGGGATCTGTATCACCTCTTCTTTTGAACAAATTGATTCTTTTACCTGCGATGGGAATATTCATTTTTGTCCCATCCAACTCATGCAAGGTATAAGTTGCATTCCCATGTACATGATGAACCACATAAGGACCATGCCATCTCTTTGAAAGCTTTCTTATTATTGCCAATGCTGGTTGTCAAGACTATTGTCATACACCAATACCCAATCACCTTCCTCAATAGCTTTAGGTTTGAGCCTATGCCTCTTATCAAATTTGTCTTTATTCTTTAACCTTGCATCTTTCAATCGTGCTACTGCATTCTCAATATCTTGAGGCCTTCTTTCTGAATGTTGTATGCGCAAATCAAGAAGGTCTTCCCTACTCATTCCATCTTCCCAAGGCAATACATTCCACGTGGGAATTACATCCTCAATTGGCATTATAGGTTTCTAATCGTACATCACTCAAAAGGCATATAACCAATAACTGAGCTATGAGTTGTACGGTCAGCCTATAAAGCATAAGGAAATAACCTAGGCCACTCTCTCATTTTACCTTTGCAAGCCTTAGCCAAAGATTTAATGATGGGAGGATGCCCACGCTCTGATTTACCATTTCCCTCAGGATTATATGCAATAGTGAGAGCAAGTGTTATGCCCAACGTAAAGAAAAATTCCCTGGCTTTGTTGGTATCCAACTCACCTCTGTCTGGTGTTATTTTTCCAACACAACCATAATGGCTAATTACATCATCCAAGAGGAACTTACATATACCTTTTGTGCTTTCTGTTCTTAGAGCACGACCTTCAACTTGGTTGATTAAATTTTCTCGTGCAAGCACTATGTATCTCATTTGCCATAAGCTCAATGTCATTGTACCCAGATCTATTACTCACTTATAGTGCATGGCCTATGGGTAAGTAGGGTGCAATCCATCACGATGACGTACATTTAAATACATTTGACAGGTTTCACAAGACTCCACAAAGTGAGATACATCTTTATACATACCTTTCCACCTTTACCTCTCTTTCATTTTAGTAAAGGTGGCTCATACACCTCTATGTCCAGCATAAAGACTCTCATGAAACTTTTTCATATGCTCATTTTGAGCGTCCTTATCATTCAGGACTCTCAACGGCATTCCATTTCTTTGTTTCGGATGCTTCCATATAAGTACCCATCTTTCAAAAAGTATCCATAGGCGTTTCTCCATATTCTTTTGAACTCTTGATCAGTCCACCCTTCTTGCCTTGTCAAAGTGCTCAGATAGCATCCAATGAGCAACCATTCACCTTGATATAGGTCCTTTGTAAATGACTCAAGTGCACTTGATAGGCAAACATGATCACCCTTGGCATGAGAGATACTATAGAACCTTGTGCCTACGTCATCGCCCTCGACAACCATGTCTTCTTCATTTTCATACCTTGCTCTTGAAAGCATATCATCAACTAGATTAGCTTTCCCTGCAATATGCTTAAATTTTAGATTTAAGGACTTTGTGTAGGAAATCCATCTCAACATAGCAATGTCGAGAGTTGAGCAGCTTGTGATCATTCCAAGAAGGGGTAGACAATCAATCTCCACTATTACATTTGATCTTGTTAATGCTCTTTGTCACATTTTAGTGATGTGACTACTCCCCATAATTCCCTTTTGACCTGTGGATAATTGCGTTGATGAGCACTTAGGACCTTTGCTCCAAATCTCACCACATATTACTTGCCATCATCATCATCTTGCCCAATTGCCCATCCAATTCCTACGGGGCTAGTATCTACTATCACAATTACATGTCTTCCACATTCATAGTTTACTTTCCTCAAAGTTGGAGACATAAGCAACAACTTCTTTAATTTTCTCATGGCATGGGTATGCATTTCTTCCCATTGAAACTTTTGGTTCTTTCTCAAAAGTTGATACAAAGGTTTTGCCACATGCGCATGATGTGGAATCCAGATAACATATAACACGCATGCACCCAAGAACCTTCGAACCTCAGCTACATTAATACATGTCTCTTTCAATCTTTGAATCACATCAATCTTTGTTGGACAAGGCCTTCTACCATATGGCCCGCACATATGTCCCAAAATAAAACTTCGCTCAGACCAAATTCTCGGACAAGATAAGGTTCACTTCTTCCAACATTGACAAGATCTCATCAAAATCATTGATATGATTTTCCACATACTTGTGACAACCCCTCGAGTCCAGAGCCACATCTATATCACTTAGATCACATCCTTTGATTGGCACATCACCAAGAAAGGGCATTGTAGTTTGAGGTATGAAGTAACGTAGGACTTCGTTCATACCATTTATCATATGTGCAACTGAATTAGTTGATCCATGAGGTAAGCTGCACATCCTTACCAAAAACAAAGGTTTTCTCATGGTAGTCAAGTCCCTGTTTTCCATAGCTAGTTGGAACTCATCATACCTTGGGTACAAATCCCCCATAGAATATATTGCCCTTCCTATAAATGCCTCTGCAAACTCATCTACAACTGGCCATGTACCCACATTTCTGATTGTCACCTTATTCATAGGTTGCATATTCTGAATAATGCATAAAGAACCATTTTTCTTCGGAACTATGAACCACTTGTTTGAATATGGAGCACAAGAAGGCTCCAAAATATCCATCTTTATCTTTTCATTAAGCAATTCAATGAGTTTTGGCAAATGGGTCTTTGGAACTGGAATAGGCCTCAAGTTCCAAGGTACATGAGGGATAGTGAAGATCACCATAGGAGCAACAATGGATGGATCAACACCCCCTATCTCATGTGGCTTGAATGCAAAAGCCTTTCCATGTTTGGCAATCATTTCTTCAAAGCATATTCTATCTACCTCTGTTAAACTGTCCTTGCAACCAATCTTTAACTCCTTCAAAGTATCATGTGTAAACTTATGTCCAATCTTGCTCGGGTCACAAAGACTAGGTTGCAAAGCAGCTTGACCCATCTTATCAGTACAATCTTTTAGTAGAGTTAATTCCACTAGTTTCACTTCCTTTGCCACAGACTTGTACTTGGTCTCCACCCGTACATCAACACCTTGAGCATTTTTGAAATCCTCAATGACTCTATACATTTATGTTGAGCAAGGATGGGAAACGTGCAATACAGTTCCTTACTCTTTCTCTTTGTACTATAGTTCCTTACATTTTTGAAATCCTCAATGAATTTGTACCTTTATCCTAGCATAAGCTGACCCATTGTCCATCACCTTGGTTTCCATGCGAGTAGCAGTGATGTATGGCTGCCCAAAGATAAGAGGTTATGTAGCCATCTTCTGTACAAAGAAATTCTGGTCATCTTTCACATCCCCTATAGTCACCTTTACATTTGGACAAGCTTCTTACAACTCCCCTAATGAGTTGTTTGTTGCATGAATCATCCATCCATGATTTCTATCAATTGGCTATTTTCATTTTTGATAAAGACGCTTTGACTCGAAGGTAATTTCTGACCCATGATTGATCAACGCAATGTATGGCTCTTCTAAGTCTCCCACTTTTACCAAGGTCTCAGTAGTTGCGCTTGCACAATGACTCTTCAAGTAATAACTCTTGTGAGTGGTCTCGACTTCATCTTCATCATCCAAAAAGCGAACCTGTTTTACTCCTCCCCTAGACTTGTAGCATCCAACAATAATTTCATCACATCGCTCGCCATAGATTACTCCTTGTGCATTTAAAGTCTCTCCTTCACCCTGTACATGGATAGATTCAAGAAGAGAGTATCTCTTTCTCTTATAATATCAATTATTTCTTCATGGAACTCCCGCTTTGCTATGCCAAGGACCTCACCCAAGGTAAATTCCACCTTACTGCTCAAAATCCTCTCTTTCAAAACCTTTTTGAGATCCATTGCTACCGCTATATCGGATTGGAGTTTGTAGGCCGGACCCTTGGATTTGGATTTTGATGCTTCCTTTGCAGCTGTCTGAACTCGTCCTTATCTGCGTATACGCCTCTAGATTGAGCACCACCATACCTTCTGACGATTTATAGCTAGTTTCCATGGACATCTTTGTGTTCTTCTAGATTCCCCCTTCCAGGAATTTTTGTGTGCTCCAGGCTATGGCAGGCTTGGCCGACTTTCCTCCACAACCTTACTTTGTTGACAACCGCCCCAAGAAACATTCTTGCCTGCATAGGAAAAGGAAGCAGATAATCCTACTACCAGGGATACAAGTCAAGCAAGATAGTTCTTGTCAAATGCTACAAAAAATTACCAAAACTTGACAGTGTAGGGGCTATCAAGACTTTGTGTGTGTGTGTGTGTGGTACACACAAGCTCCCAAGAACTTGATTGTGCTTCTATTCGAGTTTACCAGCACTCCTAGCTGCCCGCTACTCTTGAGCTTTGTTGACTACTCGTCACCCCTCTTGTGGCTGCCACCAACTACCTAGCTAGCCTATTATTAATTGAACCACTACTCTCGACTAGTGTATGCGTCCCAATTGCCTGCTCTCCCTCAATTCTTTTGAATTTCCGCCCAAGTTGCAACTGGTCAATTTTTGCAGAAATTTGATTCTTCTCAACCGCTTCATCAAATCTTCACAAGCTTGAGCACAAGGAGAGCTTCACACAATGCAAGCGGCTCGGGGAGTGACCAGTGTTGGCTCTGATACCAGTTGTAAGCTCCAAAGTGGAAGTGCACTGCTTCTTGAACTGACATAGATATGTAGAGAGAGATAAGATATGCATGCTATACAAACAAAAGAGAGATTGCATTAGATTTTGATGAGCCTTATAAAGGCATTTACAAGAGTTCACACCCAAGTGACCGCTCAAGTTGGGCTGACCCCAACACTATGTATTTTGGCACATGGGAGCCCCTCTAGGGGTGGACATAACTCACAAGCAAATATTTTCTTGGGTTCTGGAAAAGATCAAGAACAAGATGCAGAGATGGGAGTATGTGCTCCTCCCCTTTTGGAGTAGAGTGAAAGTAATCAACTCGTTTATGATTTCCTTATACAACTTTTAATGGTCCGTTGCTTAAGCTAGCCAAAAGCAACTGGAAAGAGTTCTTGAAACCAGTGAAGAAATTTCTATGGAAGAACAACACTAGAGGATCAACACCCTGGCAATGGGCTAAATGGGAGATATTTGCGAGACCTATGGAGCAAGGTGATCTCGGGATTCTTAACCCTAGCACCCATACATAGGCCTGGTGTGCCAAGTTTGTAGTGGCACTCGCAAAGCAAGATCAGGATTGGGCTATTATGGCTAAAGCTATGATGGATAACTCCAAGTTGTGCTCGCAAGGTGGCCAATGGAAAGGGCTCTAGGTGCATGACAAGCTACTTGCTCCTCAATGGGTTGTCCTAAAACTTGGGAGCTCGCTCGCAAATGCAACAAAGCAACCGAATCCTTGACTGGGGAGAGATGTTAATTTTTTTTCACAACTCTATAACTCACTGGTCCCCTTGGCTCTCTAAGGCTAGAAGCATCCTTCTGACCCCTTTTTGGAGGGAAGTAGCAAGAAATATTAATAACAAAGGCATCAGGCATATAGGCCAACTTTGGGATCACAACAATAATGGCTAGAAAGGAATGGACAGATGGCCCTCCAGCAAACTTTAGGGTTTTCCAAATCAACATCTTTACTAAGCTTGTTTAGACCTTTCTTGGCTAGGATTTGGACTAGTGAATCTTTGAAAAGGTATGCCCTTGTGATAAGCAACTTCTTAGACCCTTTAGGGTACTGTCCTTCCCCTTTGGCTTTTTTGAGATTCATGTACAATGCCAAGTGATCTGACAGTCACCACCTTCATTTCAAGTAGCAACAAAATCTAATTCGTTTGAAGAGAGCAATAGCATCTATCAAGCCGAGATGTCATTTGGGTATATTGCAAGCTAGTGTATGTGAAACCTTGCGTGCTATTCCAAGAATCAACCTCCCACATGTCCATTAGAGCCCATTTCTCAGATAGGCTTAGCCTTTTTTTTTCCAATCCTACAAGTAGAGGGCGTTCTTTCTCCACCATATGAAAGTCTCCTATTAAGAACCAATCCCCTTCTATGGGGGTATCTCTGAGGTGCATCTATAGTTTGACTCTTTCCTTAGCAGTGTTGGGGCCATATATGTTGATAACGATGGAAGGCTGATTTTCCCAATGGTCCCCTCACTCTTAGGGCTCTCTCGGAGGAATAATTCAACACCACCTTTGGCTCTAGGTTCTTGTCCACAATAGTGAGGATACCACTATACCCATCTCCTCCCTCGCTGTAAAATACAAGCTTCTTTCCCACGACTTTCTTTCTTTTGTTGAAAGCATCCAGGTGATGCTCTTGGATGGACCAACAATTAACTCTTCCTTATCTTTTCTAATTTCCTCCCAAAAGAGGGCACTCTTCTTCCAAGTTTTTAATTTCTTCATGCTCCAAGACTAGATGGCAATATCTTCCATCCTTAGGAAAGGTGTATAGCATACTCCACTTCGAGGAAATCTTTGTCCATAATATTTTTCCTAATGTCCTTCTCCATTAGCACTTTGCAAACCTCAGTCTAGGAGCTTTCACACTTAGTTGTCATGAGGTTCTCGGGATTGGTATCCCGTAGGATATTGAAAAGGTTTTTGTATAGAAAGGGGGACTTGCGTCCATCCTTCACCCTTCATCCTAAAGGTGGGTGACAGCATAATATTATGAAAAATTGGTGTTGTCGCTTTTTTTTTGGTGGCGGATGAGAATTGATAGTGAGGGGTGGTCTTTCCAGTGTTCTATTGGATTGGCATGGATTTCTCTAATTTCTCTAGTTTCTCTGATTTTTCAATGTCCTTATGTGGTGGAGTCTCAATTTCAATAGCTGTCTAAGGTGTTATTATCTTGTGTCTTTCCCCATCCCAAGGGCCTACTACCATGATTGTAGTAGCGGGGCAAGACCTTGCAAAGTGCCCAAATTTGTTGCACTTAAAGCATGCACCAAAGAAGGTGCCAAAGCTAGAGGGATGACCTTTAGGCTGGCCCCCATATTCACAGGAAGGTTCTCGGGCTAAGGCTTTATGAGATCCCATTAGGTGCAAACCTTATTTGTTGTGGTACCTGCTAGATGGCTCAAACAATGGGACATTGAGTGAGGTTGCCAAGTCTTTCAAGCTATTCATTATTCATAGTAGGAGACTAAAACTCCACATAGACTGGGCATATATCCCTGAATGCATCAAAGGATTCAAAGGAGGGATCCCAAGGGAGCATGCACAATAGCAACAAGTAGTTGAAGAAAAGTGGACTTTTGGCTAAGATTTTTGTCACCACTACCACATTGTTAACTTATATTGAGAAGAAGCCTTTTGCAAGGTATTGGGAAAGCACCACTTATCCACTCTCATTGAGGATATTCAAGCTATAGAGCCAATTCATCAAATTGTCTTTGGTCGTAACCCTACTCACAAACCCAAATACTAGATTTTAGATAGAGAACTCCACATGCTATTTCTTGATGAGGGTAGGAGGGACAACCACAATGATAGCATCATCAACTTCCACTCTTTGTGGGAGTGTCTTGCTGAGAGCTTGAAAGGATCTTTCACCCTTTGTAGCTTCCATGGAGTTGACATGTGCCACTAATCTCTTGAGGGACCTCTTGTTTAAAGAAAATGTGCTTAGGATATCAACAAGATCTTTTTCAATATGCACTTTGCATCCTCTAAGTTATTCCTTATTCATCTCGACAATGCCACTCTGGCTGCACTCATTGCCGCTCATACCGTAAAGTTGTGATGTTGGGTATTCAAGGTTGTTTTCAACTGTGCCGATTGGGGGGTCCTTGGCCAGCCCCTTGGCCCCTGAGATTGACCCTACATACAAAAGTCTAGATCCATTCTCCATGAAGCGAACAAAAAAAAAGCCAAGAGGAAGAGGCACCCACATAGGCCAACAAGGGGTAAGGCCTGGTAAGAACAAGTTTTTATTGGGGTAAAGGTGTTGTGCCTTTTCTTAGGGCCCGACGTCCGGTGTCTGACCACCCACTGGCCATAAATTTCCTTATTCATGTATATATACATAATGAATAAGGGGTTCCTCATTCTTGAGGTTTGCTCCACCCACACAACATGGTCTCTCCTCTTCCCTCTCTCGTACAACACTGTGCACTATCTTTCAATTGGTATGAGAGTCTATACGGTGACCAACAGTCTTTAAATTGGTATGAGAGCCTATATGGCTTCATGGCTAGGCACAAAAGTGACGTAGCTTTTCTATGGAAGCTCAAGATTTATAGCAATAGATCCAACACGGAGGCATGTGAAGAAAAAATTGATTAGAATGCCTAACGCTAGCCTGAGAACAAAAATTTCGCCAAGCCACAAACTAGGAGATTTTTTGCAAACTTATGTTCAAAAGGGACTAGTTTTCCCCACTCAATAAATAATGATGGAACCACTAGCCAAAATCTAGATGGTTGACAATAGCAAGAAATATATGGGACCCCCATTGGCCCCTAGATATGAAGATCTTCCTATGGAAGGTGCTTTGGGGGCCTCTTTCAATAGAGGTCAAGATATCTACCAGAGGGATAGGCTTGTAGATGCTCAGGGTGAAAAGCGGCTAGTGAAAATCCCCTCCACTTGTTCCAGTCCAACTACAAAAGGTCTAGTGGCCAAATTATGTAAATGTATATAGAAGACTTGGAAAATCTATCTCTCCAAGAATGGCCTACTTTTGGGAGACAAGATGATGTGGAAGAACCAAGCCATCCTAATTTGCACTCAAATTGTCTAATTCAGCTACTTCAAACAAACATGGAAGGCTACGAACCAATGTGTATTTGAAAAAAAATCTCTCAATGGCAAGCTTTACTTAAGAAATAAGGGAAGTGATAAGTATTGTTTAACAGCTTAATAACTCTAAGGATTGGAGTCAAGCTATCAATGTCCTCATGCGTCGAATGGTGTAGGGATTGTAGGTCCAAGGCAAGGTGGCAATGGTGTGTTTGGATTGCAAGGCTATTCCAGTCTGAGTTGTGAGGTTCTAGCAAAGGATCTTGGTGATCTTGTATGTGCATAATCTAGAGCAACCCAAGGATCGGGCCTTGCTTGAGTTCCCAAAGTCTAGGGAGACCAACCTTGGTAGGGGTGGAATGATTACTTGAAGTTGGCGGTGAAACTTGATGTAAACAGTTGCTCTCGTCCCTCTAGTGCTACAGACAATGGAACAATTACTTGTGGCCCTCTAGTATGTTGCTGACAATGGACGATTCTAATTGAACTTCCCACCTTTAGTAAGAATTACTGGCCGACATCGCAACGCTTCCCCCCCTATATTAAGTTCTACTCATATAAAGATAATAATTACCAATCATTTTGATAGTAATTGCTGCCCTAGTTTAGGCACTTCATGGGACCATTTTTTGGCTTAAAATTGTGCACATATGCGTGTGTGCATGGGGTGGTGTAGGAGAGGAAAGAGGAGAGACCGTGTTGTGTGGGTGGATAAAATCTTAAGAAGGAGGAGCCCATTATTCATTATGTATTTACATGAATAAGGAAAGGAATGGTCAGTGCGACCAGACACTAGATATCCAGCCCCAGGCAAAGACACATCTACTTTACCCCAACCCTCGCTCTTAAAGGCAAATGTGCCAATAAGTGGGTGTGTACAAGAAAATAGGTGAGAGACTTTCTCAACCTACACCCAATGGCTCGCTCCATCGATCTACATACAACTATATCAGCTCTAGTAATAGGCGATCGTGTGTATCAATGCTAGAGCATACATGGAAATCACGTAGACAACTTTGTGTGGTCTACAAGGCTCACTATGTATCATGCTAGTGTTAGTCACCGTACAACTAACTATCCTTGTTGCAAATGCTTCCACTACAGCTACTAGGTCCGACTGCGACACTGGTAGGTCATACATGATACGCCCAAAAATTGATGAAATCTACCCAACCTGGCTTTACTAGCCTCCGCTTGTGCTATGTGCATGCACTACATCATCAAGACTGCTCATCACATAATATGGAGTGTCATTGACAACACAGGAATGGCTACATCTCTCTCATCCATAGTCAAAACTATGCATTCTAGCATGAACTCATCAGCCTCTAGCATGAGCATATTAAAGAACTCCATGTATGTCATCTCTGCTGTGTCTCTAGGGTGCTGACCCGCTCTACCTCTATCTGCATAGACTCTAACAACAACTGCTATGTCTCACTAGAGCACTGCCACTCTATCTTTGTCTCTACCGAGTCTACTAGCATGTGATGCACAACTAAATGATCTCTCGTGAGCATGGTGGATCTGACTTACAAAGAAGACACGTCTCATTTCTTGCTCAACACATGTCTGCACCAAAATCAAGACCATGCCATCTTGTACCAATGTCTCACACCCACAATCTACTAGCTGTCTCATTGAGATCAAACTTTGTCTCAGCTAAGGAACATAGCACACATGTCGTAGAGTATGTGATGCACCATTGGGCAATGACAAGCAAACATCTCTTGCCCTTGCAATGGCAAATCCCGAACCATCAACCAAGTGTAGACAAAGAAAGCTCCAACTAGAGAAAGTGTTCAACCACTCACAATGTGGAGAAAGTGTTGAACCACTCATGATGTGGTAAAAGTGTAGACAACCAAAGCTCCCACTAGAGAAATTGTTGAGCCACTCACAATGTGCTATGACGATGAAAATTTCATCCTCATCTACAAATCAATGGGGACCTCTCAAAGACATGTAGGCATGAAGAACACTAAAGGCAAACGTGACATCACTATCACTAGCATATGAAGCCACTACTCTAGCATGTGTCAAAACCTCATATGCATCTTGCATAGATCTTCATTGTTGCTACCTCATACATATGGAACAATGGCACCTAATGTGCCCTATGTGATTGCATGCCAACAACATAAGTATCGAGAATTACGAGACCGCCGTCTCTCACGAGTCATCACTATCGACTCTGAACAATCACACATGTCTAATGCCAGGAGTGAATGTGAAAGTGGGATATCAATCGACCACTACACAATCATGAAAACCGTGATCAACACATCAAGACCGATGCTTGCATATGCATAACCAACTCTACAATTTGCTATATGCAGGCATACAATCTGGGACAAATAGCTCAATTGAGCATAAAGCACATAACCATATACGCAAGTAGTAAGAAAACACTCTCAAAATGCACCCCACAAGAAAATTTCCTCCAAAGATCTACAAAAAACCTATAAATCTTGTGACTGGTTGTAATTTGTAGCCACACGAGCATTTTCAACCGACAAAGAACCTATCAAAGTGTGAGAGTCTGAACTCAATCACAGTCAAAGTGGGAGACTCGCTCGACCACTAAACCATCAGAGAGTAAACTGCAAATACACATAAAACATGCCGAGAAACTCGGAAAGATTTGGCACAGTTTCTCCTAAAAACTGGGTGAAAACTCAAAAATCTCACCAAAACAGTATAAAGCACGAACCTCTAGACGCTCATTGTCTCAGTGTAGAAAAATCTGCATGTGACATACATAAACTGCAAAGACCTGGTAAACTAGCTCACTCATGAACGACTCGCTCTATGGACTTGTACCTATCCAAAAACACATGTAAACCTATGAATCTGCTACCTGAGAGCTATAACTAGCTCATGTTATATTTGCATATACACACATAGCATAACCACACAAAACCATGCTAAAAACACTCTCTTGTGACCCACATAGTCATACACGAGCACTACCTATGCTGCGTATTCTACATTGGAGGAATGCACAATCTATGAGCAAAACATCTAGAAGTTGGCACACACTACCTCGTTGATTGGAAAACTTGTCGACCAAAAACCAAACCCATAGCATAGCTAGTTGTCTTTGATTGTAAATGCCATCCAAGAGCCAAGCGTCCTCGAGGGAAATCCACTCCAAAATGGTCTATCAGAGTCGTATGTGTCCATATGTGTGGCCAAAGCTAGAAATGGAGAAACGTCAAAGCCAAAATGCCGAGGAGACACTACATAGCCAAGCCGATCCAAATGCGGGCTAGAGGAGAGATGATGCCACTCTCTCGTCTTTCTTTTGCTAAATTGAATCTTGGATGCTGAGGCCTAGGGGAAAACTGTCGGAGTGAATCCACTCCAAAATGGGACGTGGGAGGGTAGTCGATGGTGAGGCTATGCTAGAGGAGAGCCAAACCGCTCTTGCTAACACCTTATCATATCATTTTGCCCATATGATACTCACACAACAAACGATAACACAAAAAGAAAACCACTTTATTTTTATCTGCCTATATGGTTCAGAGTGACTAACCGTATATCCTCATATACGGAGTGACTAACCGTATATCCTCATATAAGTTTATGGACATTTAACACTTGAAATCAACTCAACAAAACAAACCAAAAATTATATATAAACAGCTTGACGAACTCACGATGTCATAAGGTACTCCTCTCTAAGTAGCACCCCTACACGCGTAGGTAAATCGGGTCATGGAATAGTTAAAACTTGCACTCACAAAGTGATATCGGAGAGCTAAATAAATTTACCATAAAATTTAATAAATATTTTTTGTTGGCTAAGTGGGTTTTCTCACCCGATGAATCTATGTAGTGGTTCTCCAAAGAGCCTGGGGTCCAAACTTTAAACTAAGTGCAGTGAGTGGACAACAAGCTATGTTTTGACCATAACTTTTAGCTCGTGGAATTTTCACATGGCACCCAGAGAGAAAATGTGTTAAATTATGTGTTTTATCACTTGTTTAAAGGGTTTAACCTGATTCATAACGGTTTGTGAGATATGACTAAAACAGTGTTCCTACCGCCTATGTGATGTGAAACAAACCATGCTTTTTATGTACACACGTGACCATAAACACATTGTGTGCATAAATCAGTGTGCTAAACATGATAAAATAAGCATGAAGCAACCTCATACACACCCAGTAAGTCCATACATGCACTCCTATATGAGAAAACAATCACCGACAAGGTAGCTACTACTAAGGACGTAGAGAGAGAAAAAGATGATGGCTATGGAGTTTAGAGCTTCTCACCATGCTTTAGAATTGATTAGGGACTATCAAAAGGCTTCTTGCTTTTCCGCAAGAGAGCGGTGATGAGAGATACGTAGAGGTTTTCACCATGAAAGCCGTCGGAGAGCGTGTACACCGTGAAAATAGAGAGGAAATAGTAAGCAAGTAGAGAGAGACAGTGTTCTTCTTCTTATTCTTCCCACGAATGAGAGAGAAGATCTTATGGAGATGGTGATGGTGAGTTTGCACCACTCCGTATAATAGGTGCGTATTGCCGTGCGGTAGTAAATGCAACTGTTGGCACTGAAAATTGAGGCCTGCAGAGGTGAATCTATAAGCGAGGCCAGAGTGATGCTCAAGCCAGCTACTAGCACCCTGTCTTCCTCTAGGAATAGTTGCACGCTTTTTGAAACTTATCTAAAAACATGGCTTGGCTTTTGGTGGTCAACTCTCCTAATTTTCCTTTAATTTTTTCAATAAAAAATGATTAACTGTATAGTATCTTGGCAACTAATGTAATCGTGACTAAACTATGTTGCATCGTGACACCCCAACATAATTATGAATTTTTCTTACTGCCCTAGCATATTTATGGGTCACCTTCTTATAAAAATAATTCTCGTAAAATTTTTGTTTTACCCCGTTTTTTCTCCGTGTGATCGTTTTTAAATCAACAGTGACTAAAAATAATATTTTTATATTTAGGTCAACTTAAAAAGCACGTTGCTTTCCAAAAACGCAAAAAAACACGAAAAGTTAGCAAAAAATTTTAGTTTTTTAAAATTGAACCACAGATTTCCCTTGTCCACCAGAGCAAGAACTCGCTTTTCACTAAAAAACACTAAAAAACATGAAAAGCTAAAAATAACGTAAAAAGCGTCCGAAAAACATATTTTTATAAAATTGAACCATAGTTTCCCTAGGACACGTAGATTAAAGATCCTCCCGCCCTGCTTTTTGCAAGAAAAGCACCAAAAAGCACAAAAAGCGGCTTTTTCAAAAGTGAACCAAATGTCCGTTTGACCTACTGGAACATAGAAATGACCTTACTTTTCGCTTTAAAAGCTCACTACCAAACAAGCATTCTAAACCAACATTTTTAGGAAGTTTATATTAAAATTTATTTTTCTTATTTTTAAAAGAGACCCAAAATTTGGAGATCTTACATCCTCCCACACTTGAAAATTTCGAGACATCCTCACCTCGACATGAATTCTGGGTAATTTAGTCTCTTACATCATCGCGTTCCCAAGTAGCATCTTTCTCAGGATATGTTGACCATTTAAAAGGGTGTTCAATAATGATCCAATTACGAAGAGGCTTAGTTCTACTTCGAAGAATCGCTTCAGGGTACACTTCAAAAGTTTCATCAGTAGAGGTAGATGATAGAGAATCATCAAGAATGTGATTTTGATCAGTTACATATCTCTTAAGTAAGCTGATGCAAAAAAAATAATTTACCTTTATATATGGTGGTAACAAGAGTTTGTAATCTTGATCGGTTGATCCTCTCTGTAAGTACGAAAGGGCCACAATATTTGACACCGAGCTTCTTACATTTACCCATTGATAAAGAGCTATGCTTGGGTTTCACTCTCAAAAATGCAATATCTCCTTCTTCAAAGAGTCGAGTAGATCGTTTAGGGTGAGCGTAACTTTTCTATCTATCCTGAGCAGTCTTAATATCTTGTTGTATAAGGTCCATCTGTAGTTTTATTTCATCCAACCTATCTTTGGATGCTTGAACTCGTATTAAAGTGTCTTTCCATTTTAATGAAATAAGACACTCTTGTCCATACGATGCTTGAAAAGTAGACATTCCAAGTAGGAATTATATGCAAATTCAACCAAATATAAATATATGGTTCATTTACTCTGCTCATGCATATAATAAGTTCTCAACATGTCCTCAGAAATTTTATTGGTCCTTTTCGTTTGCCCATTTATTTGAGGGTGATAAGCAGTACTAAAGGCCAATTAGGTTCCTGTACCTGAGAATAAGACTTTTCAAAAATTTGAGGTGAACTTTGCATCACGATAAAAAATTATATGGCGAGGTAAACCATGATACATAAAGACACCTTGCATGAAGAGTTGAGCTATATCCTTAGCCGTAAATGTTGTCTTGACTGGAAACAAATGGGTCATTTTTGTAAGTGCATCAACAACTACAAAAATAAATCATATCCTGGAGATGTAAGAAGTTTTGTAATGAAGTCCATGGATATGCATTCCCATTGCATATGTGGTGCATCAACAGGTTGAAGCTTACCAGGGTATTGAACTCGTTCAATACCCTGGATAGTGAACGAGTTCGGCTTTAATATGTTGACATGTTAAACACCTTGTAACATAGTTCAACACATCACGCTTTAATCCTGGCCAAATGAAACTCTTTCTTACAGTGGCGTAAGTTTTAATGTATCGTGGATGTCTTGCAATAGGTATATCGTGAGCTTCCTGTAGTATTTGAAGTTTGATTCCACCATGATTTGGGAAACAAAGATGGTTGTTGAAGTAGATGTCATTGTCTTTAACATGAAAGTCATAGATTGAGTCAGTCATAGGTTGACCTACACTTAAGATCAATTTTTGTGAAGATAGAAGATCCATGTAATCAATCAAGTAACTCATCAGTCCTTGGTATTGCATACTAACTATTAATTGTTACCTAATTCAATCCACGATAATCAATACAAATATGTAGAGTACCATCCTTCTTTTGATTAAAGAGAACATGAGTAATCCATGAAAAAACAATGGGCCAAATGAAGCCTTGTTCAGGAAGTTAAGTAAGTTGCTCTTTGAGTTTTGTAGACACAGGCACCGACATCTTGTATGGTCTGCGAGCAACTCATTGAGCTCCTAGAATAATCTCTATTGCATGATCAATATCACACTTAGGTGATAATTGTGAAAGTTCTTTGGAGAATACATCATCACATTTTGGCAACCATTCATTAGTTGAAGCTTAGGTTTCCCCCGTTTCCGTGTAGCTGTAACTCTGGAGTTTTAGTCATTTACGAAAGGCAATGAAGCATTTTTGCAATGTATGTGAGCATCATTGGCCTTAAGCCAATCCATTCCTAGGATTCCATCATAGACTCCTATGCGTAAGACCCTAAAGCGCGTTGAAGTATTGTGACCATCCAAAACAAAATTCAAGTTATCCACTGAAGTAGAAGACTTAACCTTCCTACTCGTAGCTAATACCACTGTAAGATCTGAATCAAGGTGTTAAGGTAGAATGAGGTTTCTAATGCATCTAGAAGAGATGAAAGAATGTGTACTCCCAGAATCAATCAACAAGGTAAGATGGTTACCTTGATATTCTACTGGGTTTTGAATCACTAAAAATTGTTCATTCCCTCCTTGATGTTCGACTGTAGCATGAACATATACATTTTCTTGATTTCCTTCACCTCTAGCACCTTGAGATCTGTTTTCTTAAGCTCTTCCCTAAGGTCTTTGATTTCCTTCTCCTCTTGGACGAGCTTGGTGGTTGAAATTATTCTGATTGTTGTTTTTGTTGTTATTGTTGGTAGTGGGTGGTCCATTTTGGACAAAAGGTGGATTCCTTGGTCTAGAGTTCCCTTAGTTTTGAGGTTGTCTTTGATTTTGGTTCAAGTTCTACTAATTGAAGTTTTGTTGAGCTACAAGCGATCAAGATCTAAAAAATTTTAGGTTCTGGTTTGGCTTGAAGTTTTTGGGTTCATAATTGTCCACCAATCCTGTGAAGCTTGAATTGTTGAATGTACAATCTTTGGATTGATGGTCAGGATCAAGACAAGTATAACATAAATGATATGTTCTTTGTTGTGAGTTTCCAGACCTTTGTTCCTCCTCATGACGAGGTCTTTTAATTTCACATACAAGAGTAGGTTCTGGTTTCCTCTTTTCACTATTTGATAACTCTAGCTCAATAGGTTTCCCCGCATCAAAACATTT
This sequence comes from Adiantum capillus-veneris, assembly GCF_014529385.1. Taxonomy (NCBI): domain Eukaryota; kingdom Viridiplantae; phylum Streptophyta; class Polypodiopsida; order Polypodiales; family Pteridaceae; genus Adiantum; species Adiantum capillus-veneris. The sequence continues at coordinate 30,599,284 of NC_140945.1, forward strand.
GTAAAGTTTGTAAGCCATAAGTTTTAAATTTTGGTCTTCATAGGATTATGTAACCCTGACACGAATCATGATACTTTGACTTCTTGAGTCATCCTTGCTAGAGCATATTGAACAAGAGTCAAGAAATGCTGATAATATGACTCTAAATCTTTGGTTCCTTGGGTACAATCCAGAAACTCATTTATACGGTCCGAACGATATACTTTGTTTTGATAGTTCTTCTTTAGTTGATTCTTCAGATAATCCCAAGTTTCTACATTAGGGTCAACATTATTCTCAGTACAGCGATCTCTCCACCAACGCTTGGCTATCTTCTCTAATTTGAACTTAGTGATTATAGCTTTGTTCTCTACAGATGAACGCGCCAAATCAAACTAATCAACCATGCGCTCAATCCAATCTTTAAGAACTTTATCCACATCTTTGCTTTCCTTGCTAAAGCTCCCAGGTTGAGACTTGTGGAGCATATCATCGATGTCTCTATCAATGCTTGTTTGTTGAATGCAATTGGCACATGTTTGCAGCCACCACATTTCCTCTAGGAGGCATGGTAACTTACTGCACCATATCAACCAAGGTCATTATTAGTACAATACTTTAGTCCGCTCAAAGCCCCTCTTAACAAAATAAAATAGATAGTTGAGAATAAGACAAGAAAGTAGGAGAAAGAATAACGAATGAATTAAATCAATTCTACATCGCAAGATTTTTGAGGTTCAAAATTTATAAAGTTTAATGAATTACATCAAAATCAAACTTTTATAACCATAAGAGTCAAAAGGTTACATGCTACTTTGAAAGAAGGTACATAAATATAAAAAGGTCCTATGAACCAATTCTTGGTTTCTACAATCAAAATTCTACCCTTGTATTTGTTTATATCTCGGGTTTCAAAGATTAGAACTTCTACTTGTGCGGTGAGATTCACATCCTTCTTCTCATACCACTCTTCACCTCAACGTACATACGTGGGTGGTATTGCATTAAAGCAGTTTACATGAGCGTGTTGTTCATTGACATCATCTCTATAGAAATATCTACTTGAGCTCACTGCCATTGGATATGCCTAAGCAAAATCACAAATCCATCTAGGCTGCTCATGGTCATCGAAAGTGATATTGACATTGTGAGGATTGCACATAAGGATGGGTCCTTAAACTCTATTGAACCAGCCATGTGGTACATAATAGAATCGGTTGCCGTAATTTACTTCTTCCAAACTCAGATGATGACTTTTCTCACATAATTTATATATTTAGTTGATCATGAGTGCCTTCTTACTAAGGATGATTTCACGGCTCGGTATATCTAGGAGTGATAACATGTTAATATAAAGAACATATCCCTATACTTTGACATCACCCCCTTGAATCTTCTCCTTGACCCAAAGTTGTGGGTCGACCATTTATCTATCAGGCACTTGGATCCGATGTTCAAGTTATGCTTCAACATACAGTTTCCATGCTATGTAAGATTTGGAACAAGGTAATCTCTAGTGCCCTTTGAAGCTTGAACCACTTCAACTCCCCAATGAATGTTAAATCCAAACGCATAGTTGAAAAAGATATTTCATGCAAATTCACCTAAAAACAAGACAAGGAGAAAGAAGACTTAGTACACATGTATACCAAAATTGATTCTATGCTCTTTATTCATCAAAATTTAATTTTTATGATTTTTTTACAACATTATTGATGTTTGGGGCCAAATATCTAAATACTCTTTTAACTCTCATGACTGGATATTCTCTTAGACCTCCCACACGACAACATGGTCTATAATTATCTTCTAGTTTTTCTTTCTCTATGGCAGCTGCAAGTGCATCAAACTTCTTGATAACTTCGAAAATCCTTAGCATCTATGAGCGCATTGCAACGTAGTAGTACATATCTTCTAGACCCAACCATATCCTAAGTTGAAGTAGTCTGAGGTTGGCAAATCAATCTCTTGGATTATCATCGATGTAAATAAAGAACTAACGGAAGGGATCTTAATGACGAGTAAGGTAATCATGGTCAACACTCTTCCAACAAGTTGTGTTTCCTATAATTGCAAAGACTTTGGTCCTTATTTCTAGGTAAAAGAGTTTCATTGCATCCCTCAATAACTGTTTTTCCATATTGTTGAATACTATGGCTGAAACCTTGTTCCCCTTGCTAAAGCATTCACCCCAGGATCCATTTGCTACTACAAAACAAACATTCAAATAAATTCTTAATATAGTTGTTGAACACTTCAACCACTTCATCTTAACTCAAGACCACATAATCCCATACAAGAAGACAAGTCAAGCAGGTACCACCAATCAATGTTACTCATAGATGCATCGTGAAAACAATATCCTTTTTCAAACAACATGCATGAATGTGTGCATGATGCATAACTAACCCGACTAGTATCAAGCTTCAGGATATCCCCATAACCTTAGGCTCTAATACTAGGTGAGAGATACCCTCCCTAGGGGTCTATGCACAAAATACACAATTTACACTTTTAAACAATTTCCGATGTACAAATCAATATACATCAGAGTTACGAAATCCTTTGCATAGAGGAGGAGTTCTCAACATTTAGTCTAGCATGGAGTTTAGACCATGAGTCGGACTACATCCAGAAATGCCTAGCAACTAGTGCTACCTTTGAATCGATGATATGAATGAAACGTACTCAAGAAAGATAACATTGTGGAGGGTGAATCGCTTTGCGAGAATAGATATATAGATGAGAGAGAGAGAGAGAGAGAGAGAGAGAGAGAGAGAGAGTAGTGGAGGGTGAAGTAGAATGCACAGTGACAAAGAAGAATGACAAAAGAGAATCTTTAAATGTCCCATTTAAATAAAACAGGCAAATATGTATTAATGCAATAACAAAATCTGGGTATACCATAGCATCAAAAATATAAAATGATCAGAAGAGCATCAGACCCTGTGTAGGGATCAACCTGTCCACCCATCCACTTCGGCTCTTCTACGGATGGAGAGAATTTCACTTTGTCGAGAGCGAGCCAGAACACTTGCAGCCTACCTAAGACAGACATAGGTTGAGGCTGCTTCGCCTCCCTCCATGAACTTGAGCTCTGAAAGGATTCCAAATACTAGCACATATGGTGGGATATCAACACCAACCATATCAGTTTAAGCACCACATCTCTTTGATGCTCAGTATCACGTGTTTAGGCAAAGCTAAGGCAAGATCCTTGACGCATTAGCCGTGTATGTCATTCAACCTCCGATGCACTAACCCTATAGATGAACCTAACAAAAAAAGAAGACCTAGGCAGCAGCCCCGATTCAGCAAAGCCCCATGTCATCGACCCTTTTTTCTAAGGCTAAGCAATGTAGGTGATTGTATTGATGTTGCCATCAGGAACATAATACATGTGTTCTATCACAATATCATCTTCCATATGCACAAACAATCTTTTCCAAGCATTTAGACTATACAGGGTCTCTACCCTTACACGTCCATCATAAACCATCAAAAACCACTTCATGATCCAATCCAAAACCATAAACCATAACCCAATCATATCATATGGGTGAGCACTTTACCCAAAATTGATAGTATTTCGAGAGCATAACCATATTTTAAAAAAATCCAAGAGCCACTTGGCTTCCACAATCAAAAATCACAACCATAATCCATGAGGGATCTCAACCCTTGACCATAAACCATATCTCATACTAAACCAACTCCCACACTTGGAGTTTGACACATCCACTGCAATCAAACTGAGCCCACACACATGGCCCTTAAGACATGAGCATTTTATGCATAAAATAGGTCCAACAAGAAACCAAACATGATATCAAAATCAAATTTTGATAATATCCAATCATGAATAAGTGATGCACTACGACTGTACCTCACCCCCCTAGCACATAGAGCTAGTTTTTTACCTAGAAAGGGTGGAAAGCAACATACATATGCACATGCGGTATCCACAACCATCTGTGAGGTTCCATTCATCATATGACATCAATTTATCAACATAAACATGATGCAAAACAGCTACGACACTTTGATCAACCATAAACTATAACTTCACATATATGCAAAAATAACTTTTTACCCATTTTGAGTACATGTATAACACACATATTAAAGTATTTGACCTCAAAAAAATGCATCAAGCTTACCTTCATAATATAGACTAACACCTTATCACATCACTTTGCCCGTATGATACTCATGCAACAAGTTGTAACAAGAAAAGAAAGGCAATTTATTCATATCTATCCTCATATAAGTTTATGGACATCTAACACTTCAAATCAACTCAACAAAAAAAAGCATAAATTATATATAAAAATCTCGACCAATCCACAATGTCATAAGGTACTCCCCCTAGGTAGCACCCATACACGCGTAGGTAAACCCGATCATGGAATAGTTAATAACTCGCACTCACAAAGTGACATCGAAGAATTAAATACATTTATCATCAAGTTTAAAAAAGCTTTTTAGTTGGCTAAGTGGGTTTCCTTATCCAATGAATCTATCTGGTGGTTCTCCAAAGAGCGTGGGGTCCAAAATTTGAACTAAGTGCAATGGACAGCAAGTTATTTTTTGACCATAATTCTTAGCTCTTGAGAAATTTTCACATGGAATCCTGAGAAAAACTGTTCAAAATGATGTGTTTTATCACTACTTTAAAGGGTTCCGCCTAAATTTATAATGGTTTGTGAGATATGACCAAAATAGTGTTCTTAGTGCCTACGTGTGTGAAACAAAAAGTGCATTTAATGTACACATGTGACCATAAACACATTGTATGCATAAATCATTGTGCTAAACATGATGAAATAAGCATGGAGAAACCTCATACATACCCGGTAAGTCCATACATGCACTCCTATATGAAAAAACAACCACCGACAGGGTAGCTACTCAGAAAATGACATAGAGAGAGAAAGAGATGATGGCTATAGAGTTTAGAGCTTCTCACCGTGCTTTAAAAATGATTACGGTCTTTCGAAAGGCTTCTTGATTTGCCGCAAGAGAGCGGTGATGAGAGCTACATAGAGGTTTTCACCATGAAAGCCGTCGGAGAGCATGTACACCGTGAAAATAGAGAGAGAGTGTTCTTCTTCTTATTCTTCCCGCGAACAAGAGAGAAGATCTTATGGCGATGGTGATGGAGAGTTTGCACCACTCCCTATAATAGGTAGATTTGTCTTGCGGTAGTAAACGCAATTGTCGGCACTGAAAATTGAGGCATGTAGGTGAATTTATAGGCATTGTGCCAAGCCAGAGTGATGCCCAAGCCCCTCTTTCTCTAGGAATAGTTGCATGCTTTTTGGGACTTTTCTAAAAACATGGCTTGGCTTTTGGTGGTCAACTCTCTCAAGCGTATTTATGGGTCTCCTTTTTATAAATATAATTCTCGTAAAAATTCCGCTTTGATCTCTTTTCTCTCCGAGTGGTCGATTTTAAATCCAACGGTGACTAAAAATAATATTTTTTTGTTTAAATCATCTTAAAAAGCACACTGTTTTTAAAAAACGTTGAAAAGCATGAAAAGCTAAAAATAGCATAAAAAGCAAAAAATAATAATTTTTTTCTAAAATTGAGCCACGGGTTTCCCTTGTCCATTGGAACAAGAAAGCGGACTCCCTTTTCTCTAAAAAGCACTAAAAATCATGAAAAGCTGAAAATAGCGTAAAAAGCATTCAAAAAGAAAATTTTTTATAAAATTTAACCATAGCCTCCCCAAGACTCGTAGATTAAGGATCCGGCCCTACTTTTTGCAAAAAAGCACCAAAAAGCACAAAAACCATGAAAAAGTTTTAAAAAATAGATTTTTTGAAACTTGAACCAAACGTTCGTCTGACCTACTAGAACCTGAAATGACCTTGCTTTTCACTTTAGAACCTCACAACACTGCTAAACAAGCATTCTAAACCAAATTTCTACAAAGCAGATATTGAAATTTATTTTTCTTATTTTTGAAAGAGACCCAAAATTTGGGGATCTTACATGGACGAAGTTTTTGATTTTCTCATCCAATTGGATAATCAAAAGTGTTGTAGACTCTAAAACCTTTAGTTCATATTCTATGTAGTCTTTAGCTACACCATCCAATATGTCTTCTATCCATTGCTTGAGCTCGTCTTGAGCATCCACTTCTGGTTTATCTTCTTTTATATCCTAAATTCCACCCACAATTGAAGTACCAAGTAGATCTATTAAAGGAAGTTGATCCACTTCTGGTTTATCTTCTTTTATATCCTGAATTCCACCCACAATTGAAGTACCAAGTAGTCTGTTAAAGGAAGTTGATCCACACTTTCAACCTCTATGTGTGTGGTTTGGTTGATTGGCACATGTTCAGGTACTTGGGAATTGCAGCCCAAATCATATTTTGCTTTCATTTCACAAGCGTGCATCTCTGCTTGTGTAGTTAGATCCACTTTTTATTTGGCAAGTTGCTCCTGCAATTATCTGATTTATCTCTTTTTGGTCATTGGTCATAAGCATGTCATCCATCAATAGTTGCCTCTATAGCTTCTCTTGTTCCAACCTAGTCTTGAGTGCTTTAAGTTCATCAAAATTTACTATTAAAGATTAAGCAGTAGATGGTGCGAGTGTCGCATCTTGATTGGCAAGCAGGGTAGAGAGGGTGTGATTCACAGCATAGTAAGATCACACACCTTCAAATACTTCCTTCTCTCTCTTTCTAGTTGCTCTTTGATTTCATCCCACTCTGTTTGAAAATGGCTATTAGCTTCAAATTCCCTTTCTAGATCTTTGTAAGGTGTTCTGTATCTTTCTTTGCCTTCTCTAGATATGTCTATAACTTTTGTTCATCCTTCTGCAGATTGCCCACTAACTACTTTAGCTCTACTATCTCTTGGGTCGCTTACTTCATGGTGGATTTGGCCTCTTTAGCTTCTTTGATCCAAGCCCCGGTCACCATTTCCCTCAAGATCAAACTTGTTGACTATCCTCAGGGCCACTTTCTCATATGTTGGATACAGTGAAGGGACATCTCTTATCAATATCTCCTTCTTCTTTTGTGATGTGTTGGCATGTCCTTCTGCTTGTGGAGGATACTTTGGTATGTCGACAGCCTTGTCATGTGCCAAGTACTGCTCTTCAACATGTAGAGGTTTTACATTGAGTCAATCTTGCATCTCTTCTTCATTTTGAGATTCCAATTTTGAATGATCTGTTATAAATTTAGCTTGGGAGAGAGGTTGTGTGGAAGCCTATCCTTCCTCATGCATAGTTGTAAGGTGGCAGAGAAGGTGGTTCTAGAGAGGTTGTCTCCCCAATTCCCTCCACAATTTTTGCAGTAGTTGTTGTTTCTGGAACTATCTTCTCATGCTATGTTGGTGGAAGGCAAGGAGAATCCAAGATTAAATCTAGCTCTGTCATCTGTTGTCTCTTGGATTCCACCTCTCTCTGATCAGCTTTGCACTTCAGCTAAATATGGATTCTTTGCCTTGTAGCATGATCCAATTTGAGGCCGTCTTTCATAGTCTGTCTTCTCTCTTTCTCGAGCTTTTGTAGCCGAGTATCTAGTTTTGAATCATATGAATATGAGGAGGATGAAATATATTGTACCTTTGCAAACTTCTTTTTCTCTTTAGCTCTCTTTGAAAGTCTTTCATCTCTGAGTCATTGAGCATCCTCCATTGATCTCTACACCTGTGTTCTTGGATTATGTTCCTCTTTTTGTGGTTTCTTCCAGATAAGGGGAATCTCTATTTCCTTTTCCTCTTCACTTGTCTGGTACTCTGAAGGGATGTCCTCTTTTCTTCTAACCTCCCCATGGATTTCTATGTCAGACTGCGTTGCTTTGCTATTTCAGGCGGGTGCTTTAGAACTTGAGATGTGTGTCTTTCTTTTTGTTGGAGTCATCGAAGCACTTTTAATTGCTTGGACACTATGCTTCAATTTGTGTAGCAAGTCCAACTGGGACACTACTTCAGGGAGGTCTTCAATCATTCCAAGTGCTTGATATGAAATGCATGTCAACATGGGTCTAGTATTCATAAAGCTCTTGTTCTTCTCGCCACTCTTTAGGTTTGCCTCAACCACATTATCCAAAATGTAGCTACCCAAGTCACATTTGGTGATGCAATGCTCTAATAAGACAAAAGCCATCACGATCGCCAAATGTAAGAGTGGCTCAGTGTCACTTTAGTCAAATTCTATACTTTGAGGTGCTAAGAAATCAGTCGTAATGGGAGCTTTATTTTGAAGTAGATTAGGTCTTTATAGGTGAGCTTATGGAACTGCAACTTGATGAAATCTTTATCATTATGTATTGCCTTGGTCTTTAGCAAAAAGTTGTGGTGGCCAACCGACAAGTGGAGTGCTTGGAAAATAATCTCATTGGTGATCTTCACTTGTACTATTGCTCCATGTTTGTCTATAAGGGTGTTAGAAGATGGACACACCCCACGGAACTAACTACTCGGAGGATTATTATTTTTTGTAATTATTCATTCATTGAGGAAAACCTTATTTTTCACCTTGTAAATATTGGGACTTAGAGAAGTTTCCAGATTGTATCCTAGTTTTGATAGTTAGATTGAGTAGATGGTTGATTTTGGAACTTTAGGGTTTGAGAAATTGTAAGGTATATATACCACTTTTTGACCTTAATGAAACACCTTTTGTCATTTTAAAAAGAAGTTTTGAAGTCTGTGAGTGGGCGTACTGTGTACGAGAGAGAGAGAGAGAGAGAGAGAGAGAGAGAGAGAGAGCTTCATCTTGACTCTACGTGTGCTCTGGTGGTTGGAATCGAGTGCGGAGAAGTGCAGCGTGTTGCCCCCGACGAGAGCTACGCGCCGATACCTACATTGCCCGCGTACGATCCGGTTTTGTGAGCTCCTTCTACGAGCTTCATCGGGTGTTTGGGTGAGCATACGTTGTACGATTTTGCATTGCAGCATATCCACAAGTTCACATTGAGTAGAATTACACATTAGGCACTTTAGATTTCGGAAACGAAGACCTGCAGATTTCGGCCAGACATCCTACGTGTTTCTGTACCAGATGTTTTGGGTTGGGATTTTGGTTCATAGACCTTAGGGAGAGCGACCTATTGGTATTAGTAGGGTCTCCTTCAAGTTCTATGATGTTTCGAGATTGTTTGATGGGTGTTCGGCTCTAGAAAGCATTGTAGGAAGTTTTCTCTTATGCACTCTTGAAGGCTGCGACTTAGGCAATTGGTAGAGACCTCTGTAAGAATTAGTTAGGAGTCGATCGAGTGTAGGTTGACATCTTATGCTTGCTTCCACGCGCCTGCGGGTCGAGCTTCGTCCTTAGCTGACATTACATGTTAGGTGAGTTCTCGTTGTGCTGAAGTCCGTCGCGGCGTATCCGTCCAACATTGGCACCGCTGCCGGGGACAAAAACCTTAGGTAGGTGACCGAGACTAATCCTTGAGGATTGGGATTTTTGGCTTGCCAAAAGTCTTGTTTTACATTTAGATAGGATCAGAGGGTGGAGGACTCTCTAGGTCTTAGAGGGAGTATAGGAAGCGTGTGTCTGGCCTAGATCCTTCGACTTAGGTAGATGAGGTAGAATTAGGTAGTTTTAGGTAGTAGTCGAGTTCTTGAGTAGGAGTTGGAGTGGTAGAAGCGGTGAGAGGAGAGCTTGAGAGTTCGGAGAGGCCAAAAAGCAACCAAAAACACCATTATCACCATTTCACATGATAAGTAGGAGTAGAGTAAGTAGGACATCATGATTTAAGATCTAGAGCATTTCATGCATGTATACTTGCTTTGTAAAGTCATTACAAGTTTTTAAAAGACGCAAAAGTGTATTTGAAAACCTAATTGAAGTCCAAAAGTTACTTTGAGTGTTTCTGATAGATCTACAGAGCATCAAAAGCATTTCTGTCAGGAAAAAAATAATTTTAAGCCAGGAGACATCCTACGCGTAGGATGTCTACAGGATAATCTGGGAGGAATTTTGGGATTTTGAGTTGACCAGTGTGTTCAGAAGGTGGGGTTTACCCTAATTTCAACTGGAAAGTAAAAATTTAGCCATATCTTGACAGGATAAGGCCAGATAGACTGAAATTGCCGGACATCCTACCCAAATAGTGCTAAAACATTATTTTGAGACCAAAACCATAAGATGGCTGGATGAGCATGTCTTGCATGATATATTGAGTAATTGAAAAGGGTTTCACCTCATTTGGGTGAGAAAATTAGGTTCAAAGCGGACTTTAGCACTTTTGACTAAAAAAGGCAAGAACAGCTGAAATTTGGGACTTTTGAAATCCAAACCAAAATCTAAGCATACCACTGGGTTATTGACATCAAGGAGAAGCTGTGGGACAAGTTTGGGGTCAAACAGGCCAAAACGACATCCTACGCGTAGGATGTCTTCTGAGTGATTTTGGACTCCAAACCAAATTTTGAGTACACCAAAGTGATCAGCAACTCATGGGGAGCCTGGGCTTTGAGTTTGAAGCCATTCTTATGAAAAAGACATCCTACGTGTAGGATGTCTAATGCAAGTATTTGAAGCTAGACTTTGACAGTGAGCATAGCAAGGTGTTGTATAGCCTAAGGCAAGTCTCCTAGTCAATTTTGGTCCAAATTGGAGTTGATTAGACTGATCAATATCAGCACAACAGGCTGTCGGAACAGGTTTCTGACTCATTGACCAGTTAATAGGTGTCCAAATCAAAAAGTAAAAGCAGTTGTAGGCTCTGCACAACAAGGAAAAACCACAGTGCAAAAATCCAGGCAAAACACAACAGGAGACATCCTACGCGTAGGATGTCTATTGAGGCATACTGCAAGGAAAATTTAACTGTGCATAGACAGTGAGATTCCATTTGGCTTAAGGGTTCCAGAACTTCTTTCAGAAGTAAATTTGGACCTTTTTTGCCCATTTGACGAAGCAAAGACTGAACTCAGACTTTTTCGCGTAAATTGACCAACATCCAAGGGAAGTACAGTTTCAGATTAGCAGACCTAATCCAGAACATCAGCAGTGTATAAAATACAGTAGTGGTTGAGATTAACTCTTTAGCTATACCAATCATTACTAAGGTAACCTCTAGTAGATAAATGCTTTGACTCGATTGTTGCCGAAATTAAAACGCTTGTGTACAGGTATATTCAACAACAAAGCAAAAAGTCGTGCAGAAATTGATCCTTTGCCAGGTGAGTGGTTGGATTTGTGATAAATTGCATTGATAAGTTTGATGAATTTAAGATCAAGAAGATACATTGTTAGAGACCAGAAGGTGGCAGGTGACCAAGGAAGCTTAGTGTCCACCGAAGAGAGTGTAACTCAAGCAATAAGGCTAGATCCTCTAGCACCGATTATTGAGGAAGGTAGTGATACTGACACTTTGTCAGACAAATCTTTCTTCATGATGGGTAGTCAACAGCCAGGAGGTTTCACCTATGATGGACCTATGCGAGGAGGAAGCACCTCCCAAAATCCTTTGAATGATTCCAAGCTCACTGTGATCTTCTTAGAGGGAACAAACTCGAGAGGAGCCCTAGTCTATTCTGACTATCGAGGACGCAAGTACATTTGTATCGAAGAGAGACCAGCTCAAAGATTGGAGATAATCCGAGTCTATGATGATGGAGATAGATTTTGAGACGAAAAGGGGAACCACTATCTGATAGTTAGTAACCCTGAAGATTACAACAGATATGGAGATAATGTGGCGAAAGGGAAAATGATTTCAGACACTCAAGAACCGCCACCAAACACTGATCGGCCTGGAGCTATTTTTATGTATGATAAGAAAACAACGAGGGTTCCAACTTATAACGAGAACGTGGGAATCTACAAACATGAGAGTGAGGGTATAGTCTCTTACTTTCGCAGCAAAGAACCATACGTAAACGAATTAAGCAAAGACAAGGTTCTTTACTTGTTCTCTTATGAAACTGCTATGGGGAAGGGTATAGTTTTTGTTGATAGATACGGGCGAGAATACCAACGTATTCTCCCAGAGGAGGTAGAAAGGGCAACAGGTCCAGGAGCATCAGCATATGCCCTTGAGGAAGTACCAAGAGCCACCTACACCCCAAGCAAGTCAACTAATCCTTTTTCAGATGAGTATGACGCTACCTCACATTCCACCCGACCGCAAGCATTCAACAACCAAGACCAACCAGCAAACCAGCCATCATTGCAGGCATGGCTTCGACAGAGTGCAACATTGGAACAAGACCGAAATCGAGATGGTTATGAAGCCACACGAGGGCTAAGGGATTTGCAAGAACCACCACTCTATTCAAGGTATCAGGGAGAGAGTAAGCCAAAGACTCAAGGGTCGACACAGCCTGGAGGACCACCCATAGAACGAGTTCGAAGAGAAGAACAATCTCCAGCGAGAACCGTTAGAAATTATGGCTTAGGAACACCATTGGGAGAGGAACCAGCCTATTATAGAAGACCTGAAAAGGTATATCGATTAGGACGGGGAGATCCAATGATGAGGTTTGTAGATCATCGGAGAATTAGGCCTTATCAAGTGCAAAAATGGGTAAACAAGAAATACACAAGAAGCAGAGACCCAAGAGATCATGTAGCAGCCTTTGTCCGTGTAATTAGAGCCGAAGAGGTGTTAGATTTTCCTACCCAATTTGCAGGGTTTGGACTAACCCTAGAGGATGATGCTGCCACTTGGTTTGACTCTGAGAGCGTAGAGACTTTGAGTCTATGGAGGAAGTGTTTGACGAGTTTATCGAGGAATTCTCACAAAGGAGAATAGCTCATAATACTGTCTCACAGATCCATAAATTCAAATAGAAAGATGAAGAATCTGTACGGAAGGCAACTCTAAGACTAAAAAGATATGTTAAGTTCTGTTCTGTTGAAGAACTGTCAACTCAGTCCAGACTTATGCTGATATTCATCTAAGGACTAAGGAATGCAGATCTCCAGAAAGACTTACATATAAAGAGGAGCACGACATTGAATGAGTTGACCAAGCAGGCTCTTTACCTGGTGGACAATTGTGCAGTCTACAAAGAGGGGGAGTTCAAGGACCTTGATGACGATTCGTCTTCACAACAAAGTGGAAGCAAGTCTTCTAAGACAGCACCGAAAGGAGAAGTAGCTGTAAACCAAGAGCATCTTGTAGATGAAGTGCTAAAAAAGATCAACTTGTACGCCAAACCCTGGGCTAAACAGCCCAAGTGGTGTGCTATTGAACAAAAATGGACAAACCATGGGACCGAGGAATGTTATTATAACAAGGGGCATGTGAGAGAAAGACCTTACGCTCCCCAAGTTCCGGTAGCTTCCCCTCAAGTTCCACCGATGCCTAGGTATCAAGCAGGCAACCTACCAGGACCTGTAGGTGTAGAAAGACCACAACCGATGTTGGGGCAACAACCACCCCTACCAGGATTACGACCAGTTGGTATAAGATACACACCAACAGTAACTGAATCAGAGGATAAGGCTTTGGTGCCTATGCATGCATATTATGAATATCCCAATGGATATGCGACAAATCCTGTCTATTATCCACCGGAAGAACCCTCGACACCTGAACCATGGAGCATGATAGGAAATACAAGACCACCAACTACTGCACAAGCAGCAGGAGAAGGAAGATATAGTTTAGATGAACGAACACTGATGTTCATAGCCAATGGAGGCATGGGCGGACAGAGACATGCTTACCAACAAAGAGGAGCTCAAGGAGCACCTCAACAACCCAAGGGACCCTACTACAAGTGTGGTGGAGACCATTGGCTGAGAGACTATCCTCATGATGAAATCATTAGAGTCAATGCGTATTGCACAGAATGTGGAATTACTCATTTGATTCCTGATTGCCCTAAAAACCCGAACAAAGGAGCAAAAACCACCTTGAACATGTTAGAAACAATACCTTCTAGTGGAGGATCGGAAAATGAAACAATCATATCCATCCAGGCAGTAACACGAGCCCAAGCTCAAAGAAGAACGAGCGAACCCATAGTTGAAGAACCAAAAACCGATGCCCAAAGTTCAGAAACAAGAAATCAGAGAAGCACTTGGAAAGCTAGAAAAGCGCGTAGGAAATCCATGAAGGAACGAGAGCAAACAGCTCTATCCGATGAGTTAAAACATACAAAGGAGAGATTAGAGCGGTTAGAGGATCTAGCTAGCTTAAGCTTACACACCACGGCAACCATAGCACCCAAGGAAATAGCAGAGCCCAAAAGTGCACGATCAAGAGGATCTGTACTGGCTGACAAGGTAAATAAGCAGTTGGATGCACTTCTAAAAGCTTATAAAGCTAGACTTAAAAAGAACCGAACCCAGGAGCAAAGGTGGATGACTTATCCATATGCAGAAATACAAAAACAGAGGTTGGATATGTGTAAAAAGATGATCGAAACAGCTCAATCATTGATGGAAGACCCGCTGGGTAAACCTGCAAATTGGCATGAGGCACCAGCTCCAACCCCTATCCAACCAACTTTAGAGAAACATGTAGAAACGAAGGAAAGACTCACTAATGCCTATGAGTCCAGAGGAGAGCCTATCATAGTGTCAAATACCACAGATGGGACAAGTGACAGGTTCCAACCTAAAATATTTGCAGAAATGAGTAAAGACTGTAACGATCTAGATAATCTATGGAAGCAAATCCGTGAGGCCAACGAGGCTAATAGGATAACCATCTGAATAGCACGAGGAAAGAAAAGAATGTAATCTTACCTCCATTGAAGAATTTGAGGCAAGATCGCAAATGAACTTTGAGATACATTCACAAGGGGGAGACCAAGGATGAATTAGTTCGGGGCACAGCCAACCAGACTCGCTGAGAACTTTACCCTCTTACCTAGGAGAGTAAGAAGCCAAGTCGTAGGTGAGAGCACTCCCATCTCAAAGACTTTCTTCTAACAAAGTGATGGATTCGCAAGATTGAGTTGTTGTCCACTCCGGTGGCATGCACAATCACATTAGCAGAACTCCTAAGGTTAAGACCAAACATGTGGACCACAATAGGTAAATGCCTAGAAAAATTTGGAGTGAAAGACCCCACCTTGAAGCTACAGGAAGGGATCAGGGAGTTGGACAGGCCTCAACTAAACACTAGGCCAGTACCATTGAACAAGTTTGGAGAATATTGCAAGGGAGAAGATGAAAACACCACGCTACCAGTGGAATTCCAAGGAGTAATTTCCAAAGCTATTCTTGACAGTGGAGCGGGAGTTGCTATCACCACCAAGGAAATCTGGAAAAAATGGGAAAAACCAGCTTTAAGGGCTACTAGGATGAAACTGCAATTGGCAGATGGGTTCATGGAGAAGCCTCTAGGACTCT
Organism: Adiantum capillus-veneris; assembly: GCF_014529385.1. Lineage (NCBI taxonomy): Eukaryota > Viridiplantae > Streptophyta > Polypodiopsida > Polypodiales > Pteridaceae > Adiantum > Adiantum capillus-veneris. Next base: position 30,614,551 of record NC_140945.1, read on the forward strand.
TAGAAAAAGTGATTGTCACTTCGTGCGGAATCGAGTATGAGCATACATTTGCAATAGTCGATTTTGACAAAAAGAACAATTATGAGGTCATCTTGGGACGACCATTCATGCAACAATTAAAGATGGTCCAAGATTGGGGTTATGACTACATATACCTCCGACATGGCGAGACAACAACTAAAATACACCTGAAAGACCATAGTTACAAAGATGTGAACCAAACACCTGTAGAAGAGTTTGATTCAGCTACAGTAGCAGGATCAGAACTCCCAGCATGGTTAGGGTAACCAAAAGAGCTATGGATGTGCGGAGCTTCACATTGTGGAAGCTTAAGAAGGGACGAATGCGTCTTAGAAAGAGCAATTGAGGACAAAGAGTATATTCTCGAACCTTTCCCTGAAGATACCTTGGAACCTCTAGAATGGGAACACATACTAGCAACACTTGATGTCTGTACCATTACAGATAGTCCAACAATAAAATTTTGCGATAAGGATGGCTATGATGTGTTACCCTATTACATGGTAAGCGTTACACCAGGAGAAAAAGAGACGGTAGAACCACCAGAACAAGAAGAGTTTTACAACTCCTCTGAACATTTGGAAGTAAATGATAATGCAGATAATGAGTGTTCAAACACCTCAAGTGAGCGTGGAAATGAAACCGAGAATATCAAGTTTTATGATTTTGCTAATAAACACCCTAGACGCCAGGAACGCTATAGGAGGAAACGAGCAAGAAACAAAGCGAGAGAGAACCTGATGCCCAAGATAAAAGGTAAAACTCACTATTTGATGCTTGTAAAAGCAGAGGATTGTGTAAAAGATCAAATATCAGGATGATTCTCAAAAGATCGAAAAGAAAGAACGCGAGAAGAAATAAAACAGGTACGAAAAGCTAAAACAAAAACAAAATCACAAAAATCTCAAAAATCAAAAAACCAAACAACAAAAGACCAAGAGTGGACCAAATTGGAGCGTAAACAGAAATACCAAGAACTGAAACGATCTTTGCGTGAGATATGGACTACTGAAGAAGATAGTGATGGTAAAGGGGATTCGGAAAAGGGGAACATGAATGTACCATCACACTATCGGAAATTTACTATCCAAAACAGAAAAATCATCATGACACCACCAGTCAGGGAAAGAACCAACCAAGAATCTTACGATGGGCCTGAAAATCCAAAAAAGATAGACCTCGCAGAACCAGGTGAAAAGCCTCATCCGGTCTATATAGCTAACGATTTAGAGCATGAAGAGGAAGAACAGCTAACCCAACTTCTCAAGAAGTATAAAGATGTATTTGCTTGGTCCTATAAAGACCTCAAAGGAGTTGATCCATCGATATGCCAACATACAATTCCTTTGAAATCGGATGCAAAACCTAACAAACAACGTCCTTATACATATAATGACACATTTGCTAAACGAATCAAAGAGGAGATTGATAAACTGATGGAAGCTGAATTTATCTATGAGATTGAACATATAGATTGGGTGTCACTCATTGTGGTAGTTCCCAAAAAGAATGGAAAACTGCGAGTGTGTGTAAACCTCAAAAGGGTAAATGCAGCCACCATAAGGGATAATTATCCCTTACCAATCACAGAGCATGTACTTGAGCGAGTGACCGGGAAACGGGCTTATTCCTTTCTGGATGGGTTTTCAGGATACAACCAACTGACAATAGCAAGGGAGGATCAACACAAAAAAACATTTGCCACAGAATGGGAAATTTATGCGTATCAAGTTATACCGTTTGGCTTAACTAATGCCCCAGCCACTTTCCAAAGGTTAATGACGCACGCATTCAAGGAATACCTAAGAATATTCTTAGAAATTTACATGGATGATCTTTGTATACACTCTCTTCTACGAGAGGAACATATTAACCATTTGCAGAAGGTCTTTGAAAAATGCAAGACATATCGAATCTGTCTTAACCTGGAAAAGTGTGTATTCATGGTTAAGCAAGGCTGCATCTTAGGACACATTGTCTCAAGAAATGGCATAACCACAGACCTAGACAAAGTCAAAGTCATTGTAGACCTACCCAGGCCTACTAATGCGAAACAAGTGCAATCCTTCATGGGACGCTACAGATATTATCGAAGATTCATATACATGTATGCGGTTATCGCACAACCTCTGTATCGTTTGCTAGTCAATTTCGAGTGGACCGAGGAGACTTCTGCGACAACAACAACAAAGTGGACCACCATTGCGAATCAATGCCATTCGACTGACAAAGTTGAATGAAGAAACAGTGGAGCCAATAATTGCGGTCAAATTGGGCAGCAATCAAGTTGAATTCAAGAGCTCAAGCAAATTTGATCTCTTATGGATTATACCAACAGCTCAAAGTCACAGGTCAACTTCATCATACTCCTCAAGTGCTGGAAAGTAGAACATCACACCCGTTGAAAACATTGGGATGGACTATATTGCATGTACAGATACATCAATATATTTACCCAGACAAATTCTATGTGGTGGCGGATGAAAGCACACAACACCCAATGATGTTGGGGCAACCTTGGCAAAAAGAGTACAATGTGCAGATAGATTGGAAAGCAAAGGCAGTCATAATTCAGCATGCACATGAACAACAGGTGACAGCCTTTGCTCAGCAATACCAGAATGATCAGATGCAAGCCATACAATCACTGGAAACAAAGTCAAAAGCACACATGCCATCAAAGAACAACATGATACCCGAGACCAACAATCAGGTAAAAACTAACCATGCTAATTACAGACATATGAAGTCACCGACCGCAATGCAAAGATCTAGGTTACCAAAACAAGGGAAACAAGTATGGATGCGGAAGGATAGAAATGCCATGGCAGACAAACAACAATGCAACAACAGAATTCCAACAAAGCAGATGGTTCAACCACAAACCAAGGGCATAAAACAGATATGGATCCCAAAGAAAATGCTTAGCCATAACCCAAATGTCACTCGCATTTGGATACTAAAGCAAAAGCAAAAGGAACTCCCTTCAGTACAAGCAACAACAAATGGCAGACAGCTGCATTTCACAAAGGAAAACCGACTTATGTGGTTGCCAATCAACAACAAACCAGTGGCAAACAAGAAAGTGCCAAACCATCTACAAAAATAGGCAGCAACAAAATACCAATGGAAAGCAAAGGCAATACAGTCCATAACCATCACGGCCCAGCCAATTCTCTCCTTAGACACAGCTACGGCTCTATCAACAGTGTCGTCAAAGCCAGTGCCTTTTGCAAAAAAGACAATTAAATAGAGAACAGTAGAGTTACAACTGTTACTTGCAAAGGAAACAGGAAACCTCGACGGCGAATGCCAATAAGCATCTTGCTTATTCCCTTCTCTTGCACAGCATTAATTTTTCCATGCATTGACCGAGTATGTATAAAGTAGGGCCACATTCATCAGCCACGCAAAAGCACAAATTTTTCAACCTATGCACGGAACATACTCCGAGGCGATACCTTGTCGTCCGGGAGGACTCCGGCTAGGAGGGGGGGAGGCATTCTCAAATGCGGAACCAATAACAGAAACATAAAAAAGGGCATGATTTTCGACTATTTTAAGGGTTGTTGTTTGAGTGCGAACTTTTCTGGAGTAACCCAAGTACATATGCCCTTATACAGCATGTATCTATAGGTATATGGGGCCAAAAGCCAAATCAAACCCCTAGGTGTGTGTATATAAGTAGAAATAGACATTTTTTGAGCAAAATATTGGTAAAACGGAGAAATCCGGCCATAAAAATTGCATGTGAGTGTATATAATGTTTTGCGGTGATGTTTGTGATTTATTACGATTTTTGGAGATTTTATGGGTTTGATTTGCTATTTTCCTTTTAATTTTGCTAATTTTCGGTAGAAAAACTTCAAAAATACAAAAAACAGGTGAAAAACAGTCATAATGAAAAACAAAAAATATGGGGATGACCAGTGACTATAGGATAACCTATGGTACAGTGGGGGTGCAATTATGAGACTGAAGCGGAAAGCGTGTTTTGGCCAGGTTTTGATCGAAATGCCAAATTTCTGGTAAACAGAGTAAATGGAGTCCAAATCAAGAATTTTTTGAGCCTAAACCACATCTCGAAAAAAGATAGGAGCACATGTCAAATTTCGTGAAAAGTGGTTCGGGGACCTCCATTATAAGATATTTTCATCTCATTTTTAGCTCATTCTCACTATTGACTTTGTGGATAGAGCTTCTGCCACCTAGAGCGGACCGACCTTCCAACAGCTTCTACGACGCGCACGACTATCCGACGAGCTCCAGACATGAGAGGTAGTCTCACCACCTTGAGCTTTTCGCGCATGTTTGTCATTATGTCGCGAAAACTAGCGTAGGGGTCACACACAAAGCGGACGGTAGAGACCTACAGATAGATACGGCGGCCTAACGGCTAACCCGAAAGCAACAAGACTTCATCGGCAGCTTACCCTAGTCTAGGAGACCAGTCCTGGATATCCAAAGGCAGTAGGAAACCATCGAAAAAAACCCTAATTCCCAGAAACCCGCAAGAGGCCACCAAATGGGAAATCGGCGAAACGGCGAGACCAAATGCTACCAAAATTCATGGGTAGGAGCATCTCGACATGCTCAACAAATCTATATGACCCGCATGACCAAAAAGTGACCCGAAGCGGCACTAAACTTCAGAGACGGCATCAGACACAAAGCGTCAAATTGCTCTTGCGGCCAAACCGCAAGTCCGTTTGCCACCAAACTTCACGAGCGGCCTTCCTAGACCATTGACAACCAAGTCCTATGGCGGTAGACCACCACAAATCATCAAAGGTATGTAAACGCAACCACGGGTGCTTCTAAAAGCGACAAATTGCCAAATGGAGCCCCGGTGAAGCCAAAATCGACAAAAACCATACGGCAAGGATCCGCAAGGGATCGGGAAGCTATGGAGACCAACATCAAGAAATTTCATTGCCAAAAAACACTCCAAAAGTCAGAAAATGGCTCGGAGGCTCTGAAGTCCACACAGGGAGTTATTCTCTATCCATTTGACTTTTTTGTTGAAATTAGGCTCAAAAGGGACTTAGGGGGGCCAAGGGCAAGCACTGGGAGCACCATCCATGAAAAAATCACCAGGAGACATCCTACGCGTAGGATGTCTTAAGGGCACTTTTGGGCATAGACTCCAACATTTTTCATCATGCACATTTTTTGAATGACATTTACAAGCTGTACACCAAGTCTCATCACATTTGGACTAAAATTGACCTCATATGCATAAAAAACGCAAAGTTAGGGCATAGAGGCAATAATGGGCCATAGACCTACCAATCTTGTCCAAATCCAATGAAACTTGCACAACACATTCACCAACACATCAACAACCAATCTATGTGGTCAGAAGGAAAAAATGATGAAATAGACATCCTACCCGTAGGATGTCTATTTGACTTTTTTGACCAGAAGGGGATGTTTGATCATTCCAGATCCAATCACCTCATCATCAGGAGCTCATATATCAAGTTTGAAGCCATTCTAATCATTTTTGACCCCCAACACTATCAAGATACACTTTTTGAGCCCAAAAACACCACATAGGCCCTTACAAGCATCAAATCTTGTCCAAATCCAAATCCAAGAACATGGCCATATTCCATAGGCCAAGGATAACCCACAGGACAAGTTTCATGTCATTTTGATGAAAAAGACATCCTACGCGTAAGATGTCTCCATCATAAATTTAGCCTTCTGTGCAGAGAGTGACATCATGGGAGCCAATACCATGATGCAATAAGCCCATATACCAATTTTCAACCCATTTGGACATCAATTGCTACCTATGATGGACTTTCTACCCATATTGTGACCTAAAAGCCTGAATCAGCCCAAAAATCTACTTTTTGATATCCAAGCACATAGCCATGTTCCATGGGCCATACACTACCAGCATATCAAGTATGAACCAATTCTGATGAAAAAGACATCCTACGCGTAGGATGTCTAGATGAAAATTTTTGGCCAGATTTGCAATGTGAGCACATGCACAGCTTCACAAGTTCCTTTTAAGCTTTATTTTCAATTTTCAAGTCATTTGGATAAGTAAAACTCAGTTTCGCAGCTAATATGGAAAAAACGCTAACTTCGGACTACTGAGTGCAACATGATCTATGGCAGCCTCGAAGTCACCGGCAAAGAAGAAGAGAATGACCATCAAGGATTACATGGAAGAAGTGGAACCCTTCGCCATTCCAGAAGGAACCCTAAAGCCCACCAGCACATGGATACAAGAAGATCTGTTAGAGTCCAACAACCTAAAGATCTACCAAGGAGTGTTCAAGGACACTGAAGGCAATGTTATAGAGCTACCAATGTTGCCGGGAGAGCTCAACGAGTTCGTACGAAGCAAGATGGCCGGATACTTGGAGAAGATTGATCTCCACAACTACTTTGAAGCAATACCGGCAAGGGTGGACATCAAAAGAGTCTAGGAGTTTGTGACAACCATCAAAGAGGATGGAGTGGCCAAAGTAACAGATATACAAGGCTGGCCAAGAACGGAGATAATAATCACTGAGCGGGTTGTAGCAGATGCACTAGACCTCTCCAACGAGGGGGATAGTGTAACAAAAAGAAGGGATGAGGTAAAGGTGTACCACGAGAAAAAGGGGAATTACACCTTTGAAGACATTGCCAACCCAAGAGTGGCAATCATGAGCCAGTTATACAACCAGTCCTTCCACATGTGCATGAAGAGGCCACAAAAGTACAGAATGCTGCCAGGTGCAATTGCCACGACATTCACGTGGGCAATGACGAAAGGCACCCCAAAGATAATCAACTATGCGGCATATATACATGACAACCTAGTAAAGATGGGTAACAAGAAGCCGACCTATATAGTGCCCGGAGAACTAATCACCAAGGTGATTTATGGGGCACTACACGCAAAGGGAAGATGGCCTGAACCCCCGTCTCAGAATGATTGGCTGAGGCTAAAAGAAGACAAGGAAGATGAGCCGCAAAGAGCACCAAGGGTGGCAACAAGATTGAAAAGATTACTAGAGCCAGTTCAAGAGGAGCATCCCGAGCAAAAGAAAGGGAAGAAGGAATTTGCTCAAGTGCCGGCCAAAGAAACAAGGTCACAGAAAGCGGCAAGACTAGAGAGGCTGATGGAGAGCTTCCGAGCAGAGAGAGCCCTCAAGGGTGATTTAAGTGAACTCTGGAAGCCTTCTCTAGAGTCTATGTCAGGATCGTCCAGAAGAGTGCAAAGGGACCGATTTGAAGACTATATCAAGAATTTTGAGATTCTTGATGCTGCATCAGAGAACATTCCACATGTCCCTTTCACAGAGGAGGAAGTACAGCAAATAAGGCAGAAACTACTAGATGAGCAAGAGATCCAAGAAAGAGAAAGAAAAACTAAAGCAGACAGGGATTTAAAGGACAAGCCAACATCTAACGGCCAGCCCTAAACCCAGCCCACAGCCATCACCACCGCCCTCACCACCTCCTAGCAGCCCTCCACCAAAAGATAAGGAGGCTGAGGACAAACAAGAAGAACAGCAAGTAGGTGAGCAAGAGCAGAGACAAGAGCCGGAGCCGAAAGAAGAGGCTAAGCCTCAAAGTGAGCAAAAAGAATTAGAAGATTCTTATTATGCATTTTTGGACCTGCTAGCTGCAGGATATACGGAGGAAGAAGCCGCCACAGTTGCATTCGACTTGGTGAGGACAGGGCCTAAAGAACAGATGCAAGGCATCAGGCTAGTAGAGTTAAAGGAAATTCCTACAGATACAGTGGATGTGCACCCGCCATCCAACGACTGGGACGTGGTGATGACAAGCTAATAGGGTTGAGAGCACAATCCATGGCTTCAGAGAAAGAGATGACATCTCTCAAGGCTACTGAAGTAAAGATTAAAATGGAAGTAGACGCTCTGCAAGGACAAAGCCAAAGGCAAAAGGAGAGGGAAGTTGAGCTACAGGCCAGCCTAGCAAGGGCACTACAAAACTACCAGGCAATGGAAGAAGCAAATCAGGAAGCCGCAAAAAGAATGCAAGCAGTTGAAGAAGAGTGTCAGCATCTCAGCAAGTCACTGCTAGATGCCGAGAAGGAATCTGACACTTTAGCTGGCAGAAGAATCTAAAGAAGTAGAAGCCATGAGGAACGCCAAGGAAAGAGCAGAGATAGATCAAGAAGCAAGCCAGGATGAGGTCCTTGAGCTCAAGGACCAACTCAAAGTAAAAGACTAGACCATCCAGAGGTTGCGAGCATCACCTGCTAAAGTCAGAGCTACTAGCTCGACTCAAATCACGAGTGAGAGTCAACTCTATGAAGAGAAAATGCAAGAACTTCAGAAAGAGCTGACTCTAGAGAAAAAGCACAGATTGATGATGGTAGAAGGATCTATAGTCATGCAAACGAGAATGGAAGAGGGCCAAAAAGCCCTGCAAGAGGAAGTAGAAAGCATGAAGAGAAAGCTCGAGGAGGCGGAAAGAATAAACGTCGAACTTAATGACCTCCTCGTGAATATGGGCAAAGAAGCAGAAACGGAAAAACAGAAACTCCTGAGGCAAATTGAGGAGTTAAAAGGACAGCAAGCAAGAGAGCCAGAAAGCACAGGGCCAGCCGCCAATGAGGGCATTGACCTAGAAAATGTGGCAGATCCGGTGGACACGCCTATGCAAGAGGAAATCCTAGAAGGATCCTCTCAAGAGCCATAGGATCTAACACAGGAAGAGGAAGAAAAATTGTGTAAAGCAATAGAGGTGGAGCTCAGAGAAACCACAAAGGAAGCCTTGGAGTGGGAGCAGAGGGTCTTCAAGTCTATGACCATTCAGAAGATCGACGCCAGCACCCTCAGGCGCGAGTGGCTTCAACCCTCTCTCCCATATCCATTGCTGAAATATGAGGCAGCTACCATAAACAAGCGGATCAGAGAAGAGCCAGCCATACCCCTTTACAATGTAGATATCTCAAAACCAGAAGAAGTCAAGCTCATTGTGGATTCTCAGCCAAAGTGGAGGAAGGCCTGGCTTACAAAGTACCCACAATACCTAATCCACTTGGTAGAGGCACCAAAAAATATCAGAGACAACCTCAACTTTTGTCCTCTACCAAGGATTAGGACGTGGAAAGCGCAGGAAATATTGCAAAGAAGCCAACCCACTTGGCTGAACTACCTTAAGCTACCGGGCTTGAAGGCAGGTGAGAGAATAAGTGTCCAATACATGGTGAAAACCCTAACGGGCACCATAAAGTTGTTCACTGGCTCACCTGATCTTACATGCATTATGATGAGGAAAATCTGCAGAACCCTCTTAGCAGTGTTCGAGACTTTCAAGCCAGGATAGGTGACCGACAGCATCTTTTTCTTCCAAGATACATACAGAGGCGCTTATGATCTGTCTGGTCAGCCTTCCAAGGAGGTGATACATGCGCTGTATCAAAGGATAATGTTTCTACCATCCTATCACCTCCAGGATTTTGAAGAAGCATTCTACACAGACTTCTTCACCATAAACACTGACATTTTTGGCCTGACAATGATGAACCTGCACGCAAGATATGAATCTCTGCTAAAGATGCGAGAAACGATACGATGAAGAAGCAGATCAACGGCCATGTCGGGGATGACATGAGCAAGGAGGGGGGGAGTGTTAGAAGCTGGACACACCCCACGGCACTAACTACTCGGAGGATTATTATTTTTTGTAATTATTCATTCATTGAGGAAAACCTGATTTTTCACCTTGTAAATATTGGGACTTACAGAAGTTTCTAGATTGTATCCCAATTTTGATAGTTAGATTGAGTAGATGGTTGATTTTGGAACTTTAGGGTTTGAGAAATTGTAAGGTATATATACCACTTTTTGACCTTAATGAAACACCTTTTGTCATTTTAAAAAGAAGTTTTGAAGTCTGTGAGTGGACGTACTGTGTACGAGAGAGAGAGAGAGAGAGAGAGAGAGAGAGAGAGAGAGAGAGAGAGAGAGAGAGAGAGAGAGCTTGACGCTATGTGTGCTCCGGTGGTTGGAATCGAGTGCGGAGAAGTGCAGCGTGTTGCCCCCGACGAGAGCTACGCGCCGATACCTACATTGCGTGCGTACGGTCCGGTTTTGCGAGCTCCTTCTACGAGCTTCATCGGGTGTTTGGGTGAGCATACGTTGTCCGATTTTGCATTGCAGTATATCCACGCGTTCACATTGAGTAGAACTACACATTAGGCACTTTAGATTTCAAAAACGAAGCCCTGCAGATTTTGGCCAGACATCCTACGTGTTTCTGCACCAGGTGTTTTGGGTTGGGATTTTGGTTCATAGACCTTAGGGAGAGCGACCTATTGGTATTAGTAGGGTCTCCTTCAAGTTATATGGTGTTTCGAGATTGTTTGATGGGTGTTCGGCTCTAGAAAGCGTTGTAGGAAGTTTCCTCTTATGCACTCTTGAAGGCTGCGACTTAGGCAATTGGTAGAGACCTCTGTAAGAATTAGTTAGGAGTCGGTCGAGTGTAGGTTAACATCTTATGCTTGCTTCCACGCGCCTGCGGGTCGAGCTTCGTCCTTAGCTGACATTACATGTTAGGTGAGTTCTCGCTGTGCTGACGTCCGTCGCGGCGTATCCGTCCAACAGAGGGTAGCTTCACCATTACATTGGATGTTGGACATCAGCTCGTGTGCTATTTGAAAGTTAGTGCCCCATAGTGGTAAGCAAAAATTACTATTTAGATGTAGGCATCTCGCACTATCCATCACTTTAGGCTTTTGATGTAAGGTCCACAACTCTTTAAGAGTTATGGTACCCTTCACTTTGGTTCCATTTGCTGTTTGGAACTCATTAGGAAGAGGATGGGTTCTAGGAGGGCCTCTTTATTTGCCATGATCTTATGGAGGTGATTATAATTTTCATGAATAGGTGTACGCCATGTGTGCAAGAATGGCGACTCTTACAGGATCTGTAAGAGATGTGTAAGGCTGGTCAAAGAATGCACTTTTCCTCCCAAAAAAGAAGGTGGATAATTTTATGATTTTTGGTCTTCCATAACTCCTGCATATGATCTTTGATTTTAGCGGAGATCATAGATCTGCAATCTACACATCAAACGTTTTCCATACGTATGCCACATGATATGGTTTTATCCCGCTAGATTTCAAATTGCATTTTGGGGGGAAATTTGGATTCAAATAAACTAGCCATTTTGCCTCTTTGAACTTGTCCTTTGATTTTTTTCTTAATACTAAAGGTTTGACTTCCTTAACTTTCAAATAAGGAGGCCCTCCTAGACCCCATTCTCTTCCTCGTGTTCCAATGAAAATATTTGCTGGTATTTTCTCTAAATCTTTGTCTTTGACATGGTCTTTATCATTTAATAAAATGTCGACAATTTCATATGGAGCAGCTCCCCATTCCTTTGGTGCACGTCTATAAGGCATCCTGCTGACAAAAATTATCATTTAGGGCCAAGAATTTGGTTGGAAACTTGTTTAAAAATCAACTTTAGCACAAACTTGACCATAAACTAAAAAATGAGCATAACCTAAGCACATGTGATCCAAATTTGACCAAACTTCACTAGTGTGTCTAAGATGACTATAGGCATTATGGATAATTTATTCAGGTCAATTCTAAGCTAGAGGTACATGGATCATGATCCATGTTGGAACACCAATTTGAGTTTTCTTGGTACCATCGTGCTCAACATGATTAATAGATGCTATGATAGCAAAAATTTTGGGTTTAGACCTTTAGCTTGCACATCAAGTCAATTTTTGCATTATTTTCTATAGATTTGGAGAAATTTGAGATTTTACAAGGATTTTTGTTTTCAATTGACTTGAAACTTTGGGGTTGGGCTATAATTGTCATGTGGGTCAAAATGGATGGCTCTAATTCAAAGATCTGGGATGGGTACATGGATCACGATCCATGTCTAGTCACAGAGTGGGCTAAGAATTGGGTCATATGTCCTAATAGCTAATCCTAGCACATTGATGAAATGTTTTCAAATTCAACTCAAATTTACTAAGTTAGTCCAATTTCCAATTTATAGCAATATTTTTTTTATTTTGACCAAAATTGATTTCTAGATCCCTCTCTATTGCAATCTTGTGGTTTGTGGGTGTTAATTTTTTCCTTATTTGATACTTTGATGAAGAAGACACCTCTAAGTCCACTTTTTTGATAAGTTTTATCACATTTTGTCTTGGATAGACCCTTCTGCAATTGATTTCAAGTTTAATGCTCCTACTAAGCACTTTGTGGATACAATTTGACTCTTTGAGCATACAAACACTTCCCAAATTTCAATTTAAGATTTTTCCCAAAAACTTTAAAGTCTGGCACTTAGAGACTTTGAACATGTAGTCTATTGGGTTTCATTCAAACTTGTAGATTCCCCTCACTCGCTTGATGCCCTTGGAACTCTAAGATATCTATGGACTTGATTCTGGAGTGCCATGGAATATCAAGGCATGGATGATACGAATGTGAGGAATAGTTTTGGCTAATTTCTGGTCGAACAATAATAGATTTCAATTTTTTCATTATTTTTTAGCTAATAAGGGTAAAAAATAAATAAAATTATCCATGAAAGTTGAAATTGAGTTTTGAAAGCAAACACCAAATCAACAAAGCAAAATCTTTGAGCATAGTGAGTTTCAAAAGGTTTGGTGCAAAACAAAATTTTGACCAACTTACGGATGGGCAAATCCAAAAATCAAGGAAAAACAGCGACAGGATATTCAAATCACGAGCCATTTGAGACGCAGGTGATATGTAATGAGCAATCAAAGCAAAGAAGGTAAGAGTACAATTGGGGTTCCAGGTAAGTTGAATACATATATCCATGGTAGGTCATTTTAGGCCTCAATTGCATTTGAGAGAGAGAGAGAGAGAGAGAGAGAGAGAGAGGGCTAGATCTTCTTGGCAACCTAGAGCATGTGCTACATTTTTGCCTGCTACGAGCCACCGGGGCCACCACTCCTCACCAAACTCAGCAAGTACGATCTGCATACCCTACTCAATATCTCTATGTGGTCTACACATCACAAAAAACACCGCTAAGATCACACCAATCAAAATCAAATCAAAATCTTGGCAACATGTCCAATGCTAGTAGGTGGACCAAAAGTGATCCAGATCTAAAAAGAATTGGGTAGATAACTCAGCAAGATGGAGAATTCAAGGCCATGTATCCAAATTCTAGTTTGGTGGTGAAAGATGGACTGTGATCCATGTTTCCTAGTACCCAAACTCAAAACGTATGCTCGAGGAGATTCCCCCATGCCGCACCACTTTAATGCAGCTGTAATTGGAGTTGGTTTCTTCAGACAGCTGATTCAAGTGTTAGAATTTAGAGCTATTGGTTATGTCGTCAGTTCAGTTAGTGAGACTGGAACAGAGTACTGGACTAAAATAGATAATTGAACTGGAATGCTAAACTGAAACGAGAGACATAACAGAAAGACTGGAAAGCGTAGTTGCAAATCCAAATTAACAGCTCAAGGATAACCAGTACAGTTTATAATGGGTTTAAGATCAGATGATTACACAAGCAACGATTGCAGGGTGAAGCTAGAGGCAAAGAGCTCGTAAACCCGAAAGTGCTTAGAAAGCTAAAGCCAAAAGACAAAAAATCAAAGAGCATAGCAGGTCCTATTTATAGCTCTCAGAAGTTATTGCAATAACTGCCCGCGGTAATTATTGTCAGTGTGACTGCTTCCCGTTGGTCGGCCTTCTAAGGGGCAGTTCCCGCCTGCTCGGACTGTCCTCGTCTTTTACATCCTTCCCTCCTTTCTTGAATTTTGGTATAACTCCAAAATTTCAAAAAAAAAATCCATCGCCTGATTTTGATTTGGTGCTGAGATAACCATATGGTGTTCTGGTTTGGCCAAAACCCTGAATCCTAAACCCTTCTGGTTGCTGAGTTGGCCGATTTTTCGCATGAGTTGGCCAATGTTCCTCATGATAGTACTCTTTCGGTATCGCTAGCTTTATACCATACTTCATGCTTGTTGAGTGCTTGACACCCCCTATAGTTGTTATTCCAAGGGTGCCCAGCCAAGGAAATTCCAATGCCTAACTGAGAAAATCCACCGTCTGATTCTGAGATGGAACTACCTAGCATCCTTCCACTGAGCCCGCTTCCTCTTACCCTTCTTCTGTGTTGGTGCTTCAGAAGTCCATGTGCCAGCATTGTCCTTCTGGATAAGTCTGTAAATGGCCTCCTACTCAAGCTGATCCCGCCTTTCAGTGGACATCTCAAATTCATAAGACGTGAGGGCATTGTAGGTTTTGGTGTCGAGATCGTACAGACTGTGTTTGCCCTTTGTTAGACGAGTTATGGCCAATTTATGACAATGCGAGGTTGTGTGGATCCATCCCTACTGAAGAGGCTGATTCGTCTTAATTCTAGCTTCAAAGAGAATCTCGGCCATCTCTCTGTATTGTGGCCCCAGTCTTGGTTTTGTAGTGATATCCTTTTCAGGAATCTTAGAAGACTCCACAGTAAGAAACTGATTTGAGATCTTCGTTAATCCACGGAGCTGGATCTTCCAATGTCCCATACAGAGTTTGACCTTCTGTATTTCTCCTTGCAGATCCATAACAGTATCTAGTTTGATGGCGTCATTGACCAGTGATTTGCCAGTCTTTATATTCCATAGTGGCTCACTCATACCAGTCGTGAAGTTCATTATTAATGCTAAAGTAAGTGAGCCTATCCACTGGTTCTGGATGTTGAGGATACAAGGCTGGAAAAATCTAGGCAGTTCAGCCTCTTTAGCAGGTAATGTATATAGGAGAACTAAAGAATCAAGCACAAACACCAAAAAATTGAGAACAGCTTGGTTCTCCTACTACATCATCTTCCTAGTAACTCGGACGAGCTAAAAGAGTCTTCGGAGAGCACTTGCATGTTCTCCTACTGTCATTTGAGTCTGAGGTCCTTTACTGCTGAAAGACTGATCTTCAATGATGGCATGCACCCTCTGATTCAAAACTCCTCTGGCAATTTGCATCTGAAGCAATACTTCTTTCAATTGAGTCCTGACATCCTTCATACATCTGTATGTAGGTCTGTTCCCTGGTAGTAGATCCAGCTCAAGAGCTAGAGAGTGTCGGTCTACAGTGGACTTTCGCTACCAATGTGGATTGACTGTCATATCATCAGAAGTCAGTGTCCACTCATTAGGAAATTTCGGAGGTCATTTGGAGGGCCTTCTAAGAAAAATATAATTTTGACTTTCTCTCTCCAGAAAATAGGTGTGGTAAAAGCAATTGTAAACTTGGAATAACAATTCAAAAAGTGCACTTACAAGTAGATTCTTGCCACAGCGTCATAACGGCCATGATGATTGAAGAATAAATTGTTTTCAGTTGCATTTAATGAACGTTGTAGAATTAGAGGGAGTTTCCTGTACGTGGAATATATGACTAAAGAAAAAAATACGTATCCTTCCAAACCTGCTCTCTCCTTACTCTTTCATTGTTTGTGCGCTGACCTCAAAGAAATCCTCCCTTTCTTGCAATGTTGCATACATGGATTCTTCTTCCACCCCCACAAATGTCCTCCTTAAAAGACCCTTCTATCATCTGCACATTGACCTGGATCCCCAATATACGCCACTGTGTAAGCGAGGCAAAACTAACATCAAAGTGACACCGATCATGACAGAGAGACTCAGAGCAGAGGGAACAAAACACTTAGATAGTTGGACAAAAGGCTCACTCTATCCATTGAATCCCATGACCAATGCTTTCCCTACATTTTCAAATCCCACTAACTTATTGACCTTTGCAGGTAATGGAGAGAATGGATTGCTTGGCTACTATAAAGCTCTAAACAGCAAATCAGAAACTTATAAAGATATGGTGAAGCACCAAGCAGATGAGATTCAGAGACTTTCTAACTTCCATTATGAGGACCAAAAGACTGTAATGCAGCACACATGAATCACAGGTCTTGCGAACAAAGGTACGGACATTACAAAACAAAGAGATGATGTTAGGCACTCGTGTGCGAAAGAAGAAACTACGGAATCTTGACACGTTGAAGGTAGGCTCTACGGTCTTAAGAAAAGAATCCAAGCATTGAGGTGAGCATTGTAAACTGTATAATTAATTTAAACTAATCTAAGGTTTTGCTTATGTTAGTTATGCTTTCTTTGTAGAGATTCTATCTATCCATACAAAGAAACATAGACCCGAAGGCCAATGTAGGAAAGCAGTTAAAGCCATTGATAACTAGTGGTCTTACAAAGGATATAATGCATGACAAAAATTTTAAGGTTTTGCAACGGGATGTCGTTGACAGAGTCATTTCAAAGAATACGGTGCCTGCCAAGCAAATACAAGGTACATTGGACTCCCTTGGCGCTAGTAAAAGAGGTTACTCAGCTATTCAACCGTCTCTCTCTTCTATGTTTATGAAGAAGGGAATAAAGTCTAAGCTTTTACCAACAGCTGCAAGTGTTTGGAAGGAAAAACTCTAGCCTAATAATGAACATACCGACTTCATTGGATGTCCATTTCATATTCAAGATATTTATAGCTCACAGGAAACTACTGTCGGTTATAATGAGTACAACAATATCTTCATGGACCTGACTTTGTTGCAAACTAGAATGGTAGAGTTCTACAATATCACATTCAAAGAGACAGGTGGCGTTCTACAGTTTGTTTTGAAGCTAGATGAGTGTGAGATTCTTAAAGAGAAGAAGCTAGAGCGAGTTATAATCACATTAATGAATAGAGATCTTTCCAAGTGTCCAACTGATGACCCTTCATACTTCAGTGTTCAATCAGAAACAAACATATGGTGACTTGGTGCATTTCAGGTAATCCAGTTATTTCCAATTTTGCACCTCTAGAAAGCCCTCTATTGTACCTAAATTTTAGATTTATTTTTTCGTATCTGATAAGGATTAATCTTGCAGGTAAGGAAAGAAGACCATGACATTTTATTTTGTGTGTTCCATCAAACCCCTATTCCAGATATCATTGATAGGCAAATGAATCGAGGAGAGGTACTGGCTGTAGATGGGAGAGGAGACTTTCAAGTTCAATGGCATCTTGCAGGTGACCTCAAAACACTGAAGTGTATGTATAATTGTGGAATGGGTGCCATGGCAAAGTCTCCATGCTTGTATTGCATGGAGCTTGCAAAGGTGATGGACCCAAAGTGGTGGAGAAAGGCTCCTACTCGTCACATTCAATACTCTAATTTTTGACCAGTTCTGGATATACCACTTGCTAATGTCCATATTTGTACAATGCATGGTCTCTGTCGAATTGTAGAGAAGTTGGTATATCTATACATTGGGTTTTCTTGGAAAATCAAAAAGTCGGCTAAACGACGGGTCGCTCTAGAGGCTTTGGAACTAGTTTTGTCATATATTGGTCTACATGGGGGCAATGTGAAAATCTAGCGGGACGAAAAAAGGTCAACCAATGAGAAAGATGTACCCTGCAAACCATCCATAGGTGGGGTCAAGGCACGCCGTTTTCTATCTAAACCTCAAGGTATGAAAGATGTGAAGCTAACAAAGTGAGGGAGAGTATAGCACTCTACCTACATTATCAAAGTTGAGTATATGCACTGGAAAACCTTCAATAGCAGTGAAAGACCAAGAGCCAACAACTCACAATGCAAAGGGTGATGTGTGGCATTCCATTGACACGTTATTTCAAATGTGTGAGAATGATGATTGGTCGCAGGATAATTTCAACAAGTTTAAACAGAACCTTTAGCTAACTACTGAAAAAATCCTTCAAGACAGCATGGACTGACACTCAAATCACTCATTACATGGTAAATTCGAAGCACCTCAGATAGTCAAAGTACTAAGTTTGTGTTTAAATTTCTTGTTTTGAGCACATTATTTTTAATCATTTGCCATACTTCATCCAAAAGTATGGGAATCCAGGTATATGGAATACCCAGGGCTTGGAGAAGTCTCATTACATGGCTAGAAATTCCTACTTCAGACACACACCGCATGGAGGCTCTTGAAATAAAGCAAACAGTCTAAAGGAGTTATTTCAGTGGTTTTATCGCAGAATCATTCACCGCATGCAACAAAAGCAAGTAATGGCCTTTTCAGCAACCGTACAGGCAATCAACATTTGCAACTTCAAAAAAGAAAGCGAGCAGACGCATTTAACAACTCAAGTGCTCTTGAAAGTCAAATGAGGTGGAGGGAGACAATGGAATATGCCAATCATCGGTGGAACAAGAGAACTAGAGTTTAGATGATCGGATATACCACAAATGCCTGTAAAATTAAATTCAATATGTACCACAACTATTTCAAACTTTTGATGATTTGCAAATATCATTTGGTGCCTCGCCCTTGTATATGGTCATTAAATGTTTTCCATACTCTAAGATTTCAGTAGGGTTTTCTTTCCCTAAAGATAATGCCATTGTTGTGTATGTGTAATAATATGCTGCACGGTCCCCCGGTATATCCTGGCAAGTAACCAAAACATTCTCTCCCAAAAACCTTGTCGACGAGGATAACTTTGTCTGCATTTTGTGGCAACATTGGACCACCTAAGAAGCGAGATAATTTCTTGAAAGTATAGGTTGCAGTATTCCCCTCTTGTTACATTTCATTGTGGAAGATTAGGATGGGTGCCTCAAATAGACTAGGAAGATATTGTCTTAGAGTTGCATCCCTTTCACGGAACTGTCTTCTTCGACGACGAAAAAAGTCATCCTTTTCAGAAATCCATGACTGTAAACAAAAGAAGTGAGTATGAGTGTGTGTGTGTGTGTGTGTGTGTGTGTGTGTGTGTGTGTGTGTGAGTTAGAGAGAGAGAGAGAGAGAGACGGCGGACCGGGGGGGGGGGGCAGGATGTTATACCATGAAACTCTCATCTTGCAAAAAAAGATCATTCTTCCATAGCTTGACTGATCTGGTTGACTTATGTGCTGGTCGCTTAAACCAATCCTTCATATCTTGATTACTAGTTGATGGCTTGAGATTATTTCGAATAGATTGAAATGTGGCTTCATTAGGAAGACTTTCTTTATACTTCTTTTCCTTTTCAAAGCGCAATTTATGGCAGTCCAGTGGGTTACTCGAGATCTCCATTGCCTCGTCATCACTAATGTCATCTGAAACAAATCCATTGCTCTCCTCCTGATACTTGGAGATAGTGGCCAGTGCAAAGTCCTCCCGTAAACAAAAAATACTTTGTATATCATGATGGAAAATGTATGACCTATCTTCAAATTTAAAATGTGGCACTCCTGGTAGCAGTAAGGTGGTTTGTCGCTCATTGAAACCTGACACATCTAGAGGTAGCTTGATATCTGATGTTTTCACTGAGAGAAGATTGCTTCGTTCCACCTCTTTGCTTCTTCTTCAAGATCAATGGACTCCTCTATCTCCGCCACTTCAATGTATTCCTCATCCTTTTCCTCTTTTTCATCTGCCGGTAAATCGTGTTCCTCCATGACCTCCTTAGGATCTTTCATAAGACTTGTAAATAATCCATTTAAAAATATTAGAAATCCAAAGGATTCTTGAACCATCTTGCACTCCCATTCATGTAAGCTTCACCAATGGGGTCTGTACATAAGAGGCAGCTGATTGTACTTCTTGTAAAACTGTCTTTTAGGATTACAATTTTTTAAATGGACTACCACCATTCCACCAACATTAACCCTGCCCTCTTGAGTGTGAAGCTCAATCTTCTCTCATTCCAGCTTCAAGTGTTCACTCTGTTCATCTATAAACACATCAAGATTAAATGGAGCATTAAAAATGCAGGAGACCAAGTCAAACTTATCACCAGTCCCAGAAGAAACTACAAAATCTAAAAGCCTTTCATCAATCACTATAGGGTCTTCATAAATAACTGCCTCTTTTTTCTTCGGGATTATTGCAACACATTGGGTACTCTGCAAAGTAGGGGCTGAAAAATCCACATCTCTCTTAAGTGAGTTCAATAAAGTAAATTTTGGAGTAGAAGGGGGCTCCATTTTGACAGATGGATCAGTATCAGACTCCTCCAAACTCGTGGCAAGCTCTGCACCAGATATATCAATGGGTTCTGTGAAGTCTACATTCCTCTTCATTGAAGTTTTTAACAGCTCCGGAAGTCTTCTCGGAACGTTTTCTTGGCCAACGAAGCGCTCGGGATCTATTTTCTGCCTCTTCCTCCTATGAGATCTTAATCCTTCCATTTATTTCACACTAAGAAATATAAGTTTCTTCAAACATTTAAAAAAAAAAAAGCACCACATGATCATATAAGTTTTCAACAAACAATAGCTAGGTATCTCACAATTATTTCCTATTAATCATATAGACAATAACAAAAGATGATTAAGTATATGTGCATCTTTTGATGGTTTATGTGAAGGGTCACTAAACTTTTGTCCTGCATAATCATTGATCAAATGCAAAACTGCTCTATAGTTGTGAAGAGCAAAAGCCAATCAAGTGGATCACGGTGCATGGAGTACATAAACAAAACTCCACAAAACTACTGGCACGTCGTGATCCACTTGATTGGCTTTTATACGCAGTAATAGCTACAAAAACATCAAAGCATTTTATACTTCAGAAAAAAAAAACTTGTACACTTTAAAAAGTGGATCATGACGCGCGGAGTACATAAACGAATCTCCACAAAACTACAGGCGCGCCATGATCCAATTTTGCTAGATTCAATGTTAAATTGCCTTTCACATTTTGTAGCACAATTCCTAAACACAACTAAACTCTGGACCAAATAGCATGAAGAGATTGCCTTTACCTTTGCTAGGACTAGACATTACTCTTAGAATAGAGATTCAGGACTGGGAACGTTGTTGTTGGTCTTCACGCTTCTGATTCCTACACCTTGAAGGAGGCAGAGACCTTTTAAAATTTCTCTCTCTCTCTCCCTCTCCTTTTCATACAATAATAGACATTACCGTTAGTGTTATTCACAAAGTACGCCAAATATTATTCTACACATGTTAGCAAGACATGCAATAAATGGCTAGTACAACCACAATTAAAATATTTCTACAACCGAAAAATGCGTGTACTATTTATGGTAACAAATGCGCACTTGGATTCATGATAAGAGAGAGAGAGAGAGAGAGAGAGAGAGAGAGAGAGAAATAGAAAGAGAGAGAGTGAGAGGGAGCTAACCAAAGAGATTTGCACCATCCGGGACAACCTCTGCAACCAAAGCGCACAATTGATATTGCCGAAGACACAGAGTGAACAGCAAACGAACTCCTTCAAGCGTTTTCAACCAATTGAAAGCAGCACTTAAGGGAATCCGCCTCGTATACTCATTTCAAACCACTTCTATCCACCAAGAGAGGTATTTTCTGAGTGTTTGTTGATGTAGAAGAGAGAGAGAGAGAGAGAGAGAGAGAGAGATAGTGTTTTTGAGTGATTGTTGTGTTTGAAAGAGGAAGGCACACACACACACACACACACACACACACACACACAGGGAATACATGAATTGGAGCACGGCGCACGATAGGCTATGTTCGCTTCTCAATTTTGAGCCCGCGCGCCGTGATCCATTCACACACACACACACACACACACACACACACACACACACACACACACACACACACAAGGGGGGAAGAGTGAGTGAGTGAGAGAGAGCGAGAGAGAGAGAGAGAGGGGAAGAGTAAGTGAGAGAGAGAGAGAGAGAGAATACAAGAATTGGAGCACGGCGCACGATCGGCAATTTTCCCTTCTCAATTTTGAGCCCGCGCACCGTGATCCACGCGCGCGCACACACACACACACACACACACACACACACACACACACACAGAGTGAGGGGGGGGGGGGGGGGGGGGGGGGGGGGGGGGGGGGGGGGGGGGGGGGGGGGGGGGGGGGGGGGAATACAAGAATTGGAGCACGGCGCACGATAGGCTATGTTCTCTTCTCAATTTTGAGCCTACGTGCCATGATCCACACGCGCGCGCGCACACACACACACAGGGAGGAAATACAAGAATTGGAGCACGGCACGTGATAGGCTATGTTCCCTTCTCAATTTTGAGCCCGCCGCCGTGATCCACACAAAGAGAGAGAGAGAGAGAGAGAGAGAGAGAGAGAGAGAGAGAGAGAGAGATCCCTTGCATTTTTCTCTTACAGTGGAATGGCAAGAACAAAGGCAACGGCAAGGAAGACAGGGAAAGGACCAAGGTTTGCAAAGAAAGCATGTGGAAGGTCTACTAGTAAGAAGAATAGACCAGGTAAACCAATGAAGATCTTGAAAGGACCAAGAATGAAGAATATTCTGAGGAACATGGGTTTATTCAGAGAGATCAGAAATGTATTGAGCTTTGTGTCCCTAAACTTCCTTTCCAAAGAACAGTAAGGCAAATTTGTGAGGAAGCATGTGTTGGTACAATGAGATGGAAGGTTGTTGCTCTACTCTGTCTTCAAGAAGCAGCAGAAGATTTTTTACTAGAGTACTTTAATGATATCACCATTATTTCTGCTCATGCTCATCAGGTCACAATAATGGACAAGGACAGTGAGACGCTCAAGAGAGTACGTTGGAGATACAATAAGCTCCTCATCCCTAATGAGTTTATTGACCCTAAAATGAAGGATATATTGCTAATATCACCAGGCCAACGGGAGCATGGGGTTAAGATACATGAAGTTACTCATGATGTGAATACCAGAGCCAGAGCTGAGCAAGAAGAAAGACATTACCTAGAAGCAAAGAAATTAAAGAGGATACAGACTGTTGCTACTGATGAAGAGGCACAGAGGAGAAATTATGGGCTAGTTACCCCATACTTAAATGAAAGAAACAACGATACTTTACATTCTATGAAAGAAGGACTGTTAGCAACCATTCCCCTTGTTGATGGTACTCGGCAATTAGCTCTGGGTTCTGTTGATATTGGGATTTTGAAAGATCTCAATGCACAAATTACCGACTCTATTGTTAAATTATGCCTAAAGTAAGTGCCCTTCTTTACCTTTAAGATCCTTTACTTTTATATTTGGTCTCTAATTAAATTCTTGTTATTGATTGTAGCTTAATAAAGAGCCAACTCTCTCAACAAACCCATACCAAAATACATGTTTTAGATCCACAGTTGTCTGTGCCACTCTGAATAAATAACACCCCTCATGGCACATTGGAGGGATGGTTTGTCCATTGTCCAATGCTTCAGGTCAGAACTCTGGTGTTTCCATACGAATCAAATAATCATTGGAGCATTGTATGCATTAAATTGGACAAACAAGTGGTATGGACTATCAACTCCATACGAGGAACACATTCAGAGATAAGAGTGTGAGTGTTGATGTAGCTTTGAGTGTTTATTTGGACTATGGATGATGACCTCAATATTGTTAATAACAAATAACTTTCATTGTTCATAGACGTGTAAAAAGATTACTTCACATCTATGGAAGGCTTTGTGAAAATCATCAGCTCTACAGGGAAACCTTTAAAGTTGTCGAAGTGCCTAATCAAACAGACCTAGATTCTTGTGGTTGGAGATGTCTTCTCCACACAGAGTACATACTACATAGTTTTTTTGCTTTGAATCCATTTATATCTAAGGTATTTTCGTGCTATGATTTGGACCAACTTGGTGCTATTATTAATTGAAATATTGACCAAAAGTTAACCTAATTTTGCAGAATGCTGTGGAAATTTATACCTTGGAATATTTACAAAGGTACCGCGCATCAATTATTCAACATCTACTATCTATTTCAACTCCAAGAGTTTTAATGCAGAAGACAGTTTTGTCGACGACCATAATAACTTTAACAATGATCGGTGATGAGTAAGTCATGCTAGTTTTCACCACTGGAAACCAAATCCCTAAAACTGACCCAATATTAGAGAAACAGATCTTGGTTTGCTTTGCAGTTGGAGCGGTTGAAATGGAAGTTGGGGTTGATCAATGTGAAGTAGACCAAGCTCTTGAAAATGCTGAAGTAAAATGCTCTTCAGAGGCGAGGAATGCAACAGAGGGTCTACGCCAAGTAGAGGAGGATAAGGAAGTGCCTATTATTGTGGCACGGGATGAGGCACATGATCAATATGAGGGAGTCCAAGCTCCAGAACTTGTTGATGTAAAGAGCTCTTCAGAGCCGAGAGAAGATACAGTGTCAAGACCATGTAGAGGAGGAGACCAATGTTGCAAATCAAAGCCAAGAACAGACAACAAAACAAGTTAACCATTCGGCCATGGAAACACAAGAGTTCTGTACTGCACAACCACAAGAGGTGGATACCTTTGGCAATACAGAAGGGAACATCGACACTCAACAACAGAATGTCAACATTAGAAATGACCAGTATGGACTCTTGCCTCAAGTAGATATGGTTGTCCCGGTAATATTCATTGTACTTAAATAAAATACTCTTTTTTGTTTCTAACTACTTATATGTATGCACACAATGATTGCAAAGACTAATTATTTTGGATCTCAATGGATTGTTGCTGCTACGACAGTCGTACAGTGTACCTACAGAGATCTCCGATTTATGTAGTTTCCGCTTTGGAAATCTCAGAGTAGTAATTCAACCAGGCACAAAGGAATTTTTGAATTTTTTGATTCCATGGTTTAGGGTTGCTATCTGGTCTTCAATGCAATCCCAAAACTTGAATCCCCTTGTTTCCATAGTTTGCAGTTTGGCTAAAATTCAGAGATCGGATTTTTATTTTGTGTATAGTCAAAGAAATTGTAATACCATTGCGAGACATTTTCATTCAACTAAAGCTAATGTACCACTTTTCTACAAGCCCTTTGAACATATCAATGTGCATTATGATGCTCTCAATACTTTATTGATTGATGACACACCACATAAGGGTTTACTTAATCCACCCGGCACTACTATTTTCCCACCTTCATTTGAAGGGCATCTTCACGATTTCTACCTAAAGGACATTTTGGTCCCGTACTTGCAAGGAATGTACTAAAGCCCATTGAGTACATCAGAATTTGTACTTACAAATGTACTTAGTAATTCATTGTTTATACATTAAATTGATATTGTCTACCTGTCTATGTGTTTCGAATACTTAGAGAGAGAGAGAGAGAGAGAGAGAGAGCTGTGAGCAAAAACTTGAATTTAAGATTAAACTAGTCAAAAAAGTTACATTTTGTTGAAGCCATTCAGGCTAGATTACATGGGCACGATTTAAATACGGCCAGAAAGATCTCCACACAGAAAATCCTTCTCCCTTCGTTGCATTACTCTTCGTCCACCCAGCAAGAAATAAAAGTTTACGAAGTCAATGTTGGCAGTCTCCTCCACTATGTTATGTCAAAGTTGCAAAAGATTGCATTGCTACCTTATTGTAATTGCTGTCATAAGATTTAGGTCTTTGTCCACCACTTCCACGTCTATGACAGCATTGTTTTCCAAACTTGCTGCCTCTTGATCCATAGGCACATAACAACCTTCAACAATGTGAGAACGCTTGTACCAAAAGGAGATTATTAATGTCTATGTCGCAAGCATATACTTAACAATGAAAGTGTCAAGAGCAATCTTGCAACATATGCCATATGTTTCTTTCCACCCTTGATCGAGAAGCTTATCACACAAGAGAGAATCAAATGATTTGCAAAGCAGCATAATTTTAGCAACATGTACATTACAGGTATGAAATAACTCAACAAAGAGACCAACATAACAAAAATTTTCAAGTTTCACCAATTTAGTGGGTACAGAGTTTTGGAGAGACCTCTGAATATCCCTATATAGCCTGCTCCTCAATGCCTCACTCATTGTTGTGTCGAGAACGGGCCAATCCATGGAGTTCCAGTTGGTTGGTAGTGAAACCTTCACCAACACTCCTCTCTGATTCCTTTGATTGAGTTGGTAGAAATGGTCATAGAAGAAAATACCCTCACCTGCAAGGCTTTTGTTAGTTTTGCCGCATACTGCAAGACGCCAATATGAGCATGGATCACAGAGATGAGACCTATAATGCACTCCAGTGGCTCCCATTCCTCATATGAGGAAGAATAAACATCTGTGAATGTAAAAGAATAGAAATAAATACAAACATCTGTATAACCTAATTAAATATATGCGATAAGAGAAGAAAAAAGAGATTCACATTTGAAATATAAGATAACATCTATAGAAAAGTGCTAAATAATTAACTCAGTTGCACCGTGGATTATGCACCATGGAGACATCGCCGCCATTAGCAATCACATCAGAGTGAATGAAAACATGTTGAACAAAGACCTCTTTCACAGTCTACTTACCAACCTCGACTTTGAAATCCCGAACTCTTGCTTTTCATGCAAAACCAAACATATTTGTTGCCTTCGAGCTTTTTCTCCTTCTTGGTTGCATAAAAACCCAAGAACCTTTGCTTATCCTCTGCTCTTGCCACCTATTATCTGTAGTGAGACAATTTAAGATTGAGATAGTGCTTATGCTACTACATGGTCTTCTTGGCACACTAATGGTGAGGTTAGTTGGGGACAGTGTAGAGAAACCTCTAGAACTTCTTGGGCGGGAAGAAGACGAAGCCATAGCTATAATGGAGGGAGAATGAGTTTTGAAAGCCTTTCATAAAGAAAGTGATATCTTTTAATGAAGGGAGAGAGTTAGCTATCAATCAGTAGTCAGGTCTCAGCAACTTGGCGGCTACTGACAGTGGGCCCTACTTTGTGAGACGAGGAGTTACCTTACGAAAATGGGACAAATCTCAATATTTTAAAGTGCTTTCTTTCATTTTTGTGATATTTTCCATGCATTTCTACATTACGTAAGGTTGCTGCTCATTGGTTGCGCCTTCTTTTCTCTCTCTTCAATAAGGCCCTCCAAAATTTTCTAATGCAGGTATCCTTTCCAATAGCTGGATTCTGCTGGGATCCTCAGGTAATTGACACAACTCTTGATCATGAAATGCAGTTGATTTCTAGTGCTGAATCATTTCCCTGGCTCCTACATACAGTCTTTAAAAGCGTTCTAAGTCAGAGATAAGAGTTTCATCCTCCAAATACTTTCTAGTAATAGGAACTTGCGGATGTCTTAATCTCTTGTTCAGTGTGAAGAGCTGTAAGGAGTTTTGCTCATCAGCCTTTAAGGATTCAGCCACAACTTCCTTTGTTGTCTGGGCTGTGCCGTGATTGGTGTACTGGAGAGTCTCCAGTGTTCCCCTTTTGTCCACTGTCTTGCTGATCATCAGACCATTGGTCGCTTGTCTACTGGTCTGGCTGGTCTTTATGCTTGTCTGGCTGGTTTTTGTTGGGTTCACTGCCCCCATGTAGCAAATTGATCCCCCAGCTCCAGATCCTGAGGGTGGGGAAGGAGGAATATTATCATCATCATCAGGTTTATCTGCTAGGTTGTCCTCCCCTTCCTCATCCTACTCTTCTTCCCTCTTAGAATCTTCATCAGGATCATTTTGCTTATCAATATAATCCATGATGGCTTCAGTTGCCAAGGCTGTGTTGTATTAAGAGAGCTTTTCTTGCAGATCACTTTGCATGGTCTCCATAAGTGCCTTCAGATTGTCCATATCCATGGTTACATTGCCTTGTGGAGTCAGAATATCAGCAAGGTTATTATAGATATATCTCTCTGTAAGGGAAGCCTTCAAAACACGTGGGTTGTCAGCAGCGTGTTGAAGTCTACCCGCTTCATTCTCAGCATAGTCTGAAATCTGTCAGCATTTGTTAATGCTTCTGCCTTGTCTTCATTTAACTGCCAATTTTCTGTTTCGAGCTTGCACGGATTTTCTTGTAGCTCCTTAATTGTTCTTGCTGACTGATTTCAGCAATACCATGCCTAACAGATTGTGCCCCGATATCCTGCTGGAGTTTCTGAATCTGTTGTTGGCTGCTTTCTAGTTCTTCCTTTAACTTACACTTCGTCATTGGAAGCTGACGCATCCATCATCTGTCCTAAGGCGTTGACAATGGTGTTCCTTGATGATTGGATAAGCACCGAGCAGCCACCATCAGCTACTGTTGTCGATTCAAATTGGACTAGCTCATAAACCATGACGGGAGCCATTATGGTAATGCTGTCAAATTCGGTTTTTGAAAAATCAGCCAGTCTTTCAGAGAGTTATGCTGTAACTATTGCAGTCTATCCTTCTTGGCTATGGATAAAGCCAAAGAATTTTGTTAGCTGGACTGGTAGGTGTTGAACCCTTTCCCTTGTCATTATTGACTGCCACTTGTTTAGTGCTTGACGTTTCTTGTTGGCCTGTTCAGCATTGGTATCTGCTAGAGTTTGTTTTTCAGGTATGGCCTGCTGAGGACTTTTCAGTAGGCAAGGACTTGACCTAACTCTCCAATTGCTTTAGTAAAGCATTGCTTTTGGCCAACGTAATCTTTGGTTTCTTTGAACCACCGGCCACCACTGGTGTGGCCTTCCTCTTCTGTCCAGTTAGAACCAACCGATTGCCTGGAGCCTCTTCATCTGAATATAGCTTTACATTGTTAGTGGCTAGAATGGGTTTCAGACTCCAAGCCATCTTTACCTGGAAAGAGGCCTCTGGAGCAGTTGCCTAGTATAGAAATTGCCAGACATACCAGGCTTTGAATACAGTCTGAGATTTTAGCTTGGCAGTCTACTGTAGCACATTGTGAGACAAAATCTAACATAAATTGATTTTAGCTGTAGCATTTAATCTTTTTGCAAGCAACATGGCAAACAGCTTTTCTGACACATATGTGGGATTGTTCTTCAAGCTAACAACTTCAGCAACAAACCTGTAGGCTGAGGGGACGTCCAGTCCTGCTACTACTGGAACCCCTTGTGCACTAACCTTTCGTTTCTTTTTGGTTGCTTCATCCTCTTTCAGAGCCAGACTTATATGCTATGCAGACGTTGTGGTTGGCTTTGGCTCATTGGGCATTTTGAAAGCATATGCAATGTCATTAGAAGTTGGTGTGATTTTTATACCATTGACAATAGCACTACCGTCCTCGGCATTAAAAGAATCAAGAACCTACTTGATAATGGCCGTGTCAAAATCCAACCTTGTAGCATGTACAACCACATGCAAATCCCATAGCTGCAGCAGCGCTTCGGCCTGCTCAGTAAACACATACCTTTGTATCTTGCTATGTGGGATAAGTGGTAGAGAAGCTTGAAGAGAGTTGATGATTGCTGCATTTTCTTCTATGGTATCTTGCATCTTCTCCGACAATTTCCTTCTACCCATACACTGTGAGGACGATAAGTCTGTAGAGGAAGAAGACTTACTTGTATATTCAAAGCCACATCAAGGTGTGTCGAGTAGGGATAGACAGTGATCAATAGATTCTTCTGACGAGGAGGTTTGCGGTTGTAGTGAAGAGTCCTCAGAGCTTGGGGATGGCGAGTGTGTAACTGCAGGTAGGCGTCGTGCAGGAGATTTTTAGAGGAAGAATGCCCACTCGCCTTACTGTTATACGCGTTCATGCCATAAAAGCTCCACTACTTACCGTTCCTAGAGTTTTGTGCATCGTCGGCGACCTGGCATACATGCATTGGCTAATTCTTCCCATGTTCCCTTTAGTGATTATTCACATGCATTCCCACTGGTCCTTTTCCCCATAAGAACTGGTACTCGCTTTGACACTTTACTGACTCTGCCCACTGGCACTGTTTTATCACTTTGAGACTTTTCTGACACCGTCCTCACTGGTTCTGGTACTGGTTGTACATGGAAGAGATTTAGAATGGCTGGTTCTCAAAGTTCATGGTCATCAATACCCAGAATGGCAGTATCTTCTTCTCTGGAGGTCTCTTTCTCATTAGAATAATATAGCTTAATTTTGGCCCCATTATACACACCTGGTAGCAATAGTCCAGATAAGCCCTTCAAACTTACTGTGCCATTGGAAAATACCCAATCGACTTCATATGGACCAGCCCAACTATCTTTAGATTTGGTTTCTTAGGGCCCAGTTTAGATTGATAAAGCAAAACTAAGTCTCCTTTCTGTAATTCCCTGACTTTGATTCTTCTATCATGCCAGTGCTTTCTCCTTTGTTGAACAATCTCTTGTTCTAGCATGGCACATTGTCGCAACTCATCCAACTGCGCTAATTCTTCCAGTCTATGTTTAAGATTATGAATAAAATCTAATCCATATTCCACCGCCATTCTAAGATTGGGAATCACGAATTCAATAGGCACTACAGCTTCAGTACCATACACCATTCTGAAAGGTGTCATTCCAGTAGTGACTTTATAAGTTGTTATGTAGGCCCATAGAGCAGTTTGTAGCTTAAGATCCCGGTGATGTGTTTCCTTCTGAACAATCTTTGTTAAAATGTTCTTGATGGTTTTGTTACTGCTCTATGCCTGACCATTGCACCTAGGATAATAAGAAGTTGATTTCTTGTGCTTAACTAAGAGCATCTCCATCAGAATTTCCATGGTATCATTTATAAAATGTGTCCCTTGATCAGACATAATCTCAATGGGGCATCCATAGCAGCAAATAATATTTTCAAATAAGAAAACAGCAGTGGACTTTGCAATATTATCTGGAAGAGCCATGGCCTCTACCCATTTAGTGACATAACAGATAGCCATTAAGATATATCGATTCTTCCTTGGAGAGACCTTCTTGAATGGTCCCATGAAGTCCAGACCCCATTTCATAAATACTCCCAGTGGTTGGACTGGAGTAAGTGGAGTCATATCAGTTGTTGTTGGCTTGCCCATTCTCTGACATATATCACAAGTTTTGCAAAAACTTCAAACATCAGATATCAGAGTTTGCCACCATAATCCAGCCTGCAAAATCTTCTTGTAAGTAATATCAATGGAGAAATGTCCTCCAGAATCCCCATCGTGTGCTTCAAAAATAACTTGCATTCTTCCTTCCATCGGCACACACCTTCAAATAACCCCATCTACTCCTAGTCTATAGAGCAATCCTCCTATGATGATGAACTTCAGACTCTTAATAATCAGAGCCTTCTTCAGATTCTGAGTCCAGTTTTTTGGGAATCCTCCTTTGGAAAGGAACTGATATACATCATACCATTTTGGATCTATGTTTTTCTCAACTGTCATCTGAAACAGATTTGCATCTACTGGGTCATCTCTCAAGGATATTTTTGAGTAACCATCAGTACTTCTAGACAGGAAATCAACACCACAATGAGATTTATCGGGCTTGTGAAATATGTGAAATTCTAACTCCATCAGGAACATCATCCATCTTATCAATCTTCCTTGGATAATAACTTTGTTCATCAAAAATAATAATGCCTGATGATCCACATAGAAATGAAATAGCTTGCCCAGTAAATAATGTCGAAACTTGGTGGCACTGAAAATCATTCCTAAGGCTTCTCACTCTGTGGTAGTATATCCTTGTTCAGCTTGACTGAATCTCCGACATGCAAAATACACTAGATAATCAGTCCTCCCTTCTGGTTGAGCCAGTATTGCTCCCATTGCCAGTCCCGAAGCATCGACATGCACATGGAAGATAGCATCCCAATCCGGTTGTCGGAGTACTGGCTTACTGATAATGGCATTTTTAAAACATTGGAAGCTCTCCTCACATTCAGCAGTCCAGATGAACTTGTTGGTTTTCTAGTGAGCTCATATAAAGGTAATGCCTTGGAAGCAAACATATGAACAAATCTTCTATAAAAAATTGATATATCCCAAGAATGAACTTAATTTTGATGTTGGGCGGGGTGCCTTGGCCTGTTGGACACATTGGATTTTATCATTGGCCATCTCTATGCCATTACTTGACACTATATGCCCCAATAATTGTCCACTTCAGACCAGGAAAACAGGTTTGAATGGATTCAAACAGATCCTCTTCTCCTTACAACGCTGGAAAACCATTTCCAAAAACAGCAAATGCTTCTCCTCAGTTGAGAATATAGTGAAGTCATCCATAAATATGGCGAGAAATCGGTGGAGGAATTCATTGAATATTTCAATCATACATCTTTGAAAGGTCGCTGGAGCATTGCAAAGACCAAATGGCATAACCAGATACATGAATGCACCTCATTCAATAATAAAAGTAGTCTTACTCCGCTCTTCAGTAGCAATTTGTAGCTGATTATAACCACTATAGCCATCCATAAAGCTATACATCTCATGGCCTGCAATCTCATCGAGAAGCATATCTGTAAAAGGTAATGGAAACGGATCCTTGATGGTTTGAGCATTCAACTTTTGATAATCCACACAAACTTTGAGCTTTCCATTCTTCTTTGGTACTACCACAATAGGGAATAGCCAGTCACTACTGGTGACCTCTGTGATGAATCCAGCCTTTAGAAGGTTGTCGATTTCTTCTTTAACCTTCTAGCATAGTTTGGATTTATTTTCTATCGTTGCAAACGCACTGGTCTGGCATCTGGCTTTAGAGGTATTCTATGTTGATAGACCTCTAGATCTACACCTTGTAAATTGGTATGTTCCCATGTGAATACGTCTTTGTATTTCTTGAACATGAGTCGGGCTTTTTCTTTCGTTTCTAGGTTCAGATACTTGTTTACTTTAATCAATCAAGGACTTTCCTCAGAACCCAGATTTCATTCTTTGATTTCTTGATCATCTGGAAGCAACCAATTCGGCCCACCTCCCTTCCTTTTGGTTGACTCCTCAGCATAATCCCAGGATGGACCTGTTAGTTTTGAATTGTCATTCGAAACTCTAGTAACTTCTTCAGAGTGCCCCTCTTCAGCAACAGCTGGTGTACTGGATTCTGAGAATTCTTCTTTGGAGTCAACTGGTTTCTATGGCCGTCCAGTTAGCTAAACTAGTCATTCTCCAGGATTCATTTCAGTGAACTGGGAGTGAACTAATCTGGAAATTTCTTCCTCTGCTTTTCAGCCTCATGCTTGTTGAATAGTACTGCATTTAGGTCTATCTCGGCCAATGGAAAAATATTCATTTCTACCATCATCCTCTCAATCTTCTTTACCCCATACTTCTGGCAATTCTCTTCTGGTCACAGTGCCTTCCTCCAGCTTCTAGTGTTGTTTGTCTGGATCTGAATTCTTCTATTGGTGCCTGTATTGTCAGAGTCTGATTGGCATAATTGTGAACAGCCTGTGTCGTTCGTAGCCATGGGCATCCCATATGCACCTTGCACTTCCAGTACCAGAAAACTAGTCTTGAACTTTTCTTTCCCCACCCTTATCTGCACACTCTCGATCATCCCAGTTGCCTGCACATCTCTGTGATCTACCATTCGAACCTTAAGGGGTGTTGGTTTCAAGTTTGTGATACCCATTCTTTTGCTGAAGATGTGTCCCCAAGATATTTACACCTGCCCCTCCATCCAGTATGACAGCGGATAGTGGCTTCCATTGTTTCCTGACTTTGTAGTCTACCTAGATTATCAACACTTCATCATCTCTAACAGCTGCCAAGTCAACTGGTCTGGCATTTGCTTCAGCCTTTCTTCGCTGTCTGGTGAATTTTGTTGCTTCAGGCAAAGTTTTTTTGATGTCTTTTAATTCAACTGTCAGTTTCTGAATTCTTTCACAGATCTTAACATGAATTTCTTTTCTTTCCTGATCAGAGTTTTTATCAAAACTCGAGGAATCGGAACTATCTTGACAGTGCCAATCCTTTGTTCTGGTGTCTCTTGTGCCTCCTTCATTGTTTCTCATTGCAGTTAGATATGATTTAACGTTCCCTAGATCTTCGACCAGTCCCTAAACTGCAGTCAGCATAGTCTCAGGAATCCCAGACCCTATCTGATCTGGTTGTGTTTTCTTAGAAGACTGGACTGATATCTTTTGAATGACCCGAGCATCAGAGCTTTCTTGTTGCTCTGGTAGCTTCTTGGCTAGATCTTCTCTGATCTTAGCCACCGGTTCTCTCTACTCCTGCCATTCATTGACTACCTTCTCTTTGCCATACCTCTCTCTGCTGAGCCCATTTGCTAGCTTCAGAACTAATTGGTTTTGCTGGCTCATCTGGGATTTCCTCAATGACTACTCATTTACTGCATGTAACTGCTCGTACTGGAACTGGCTCTGGGGATTTCGCCTCAGTAGCCACAGTGCTAGGTGCTTCTGGACACTGAGCCGCAAAATGCCCATATTTCCCACAAGTATAGCAATTAAGGCTTCAATTTTGAAAATTACCATGACCCCGACCTTAGCCAGTATATCCTTCGTATCTGCCACAGCCAGTACCAGTACCATTGGTACCTGATTTCTCCTCTTGGGGTACACTGGTTGTCTCTACTCTAGCTGGTTTAACATTAGTAAATGCCACAATAGACAAATCCTTTCCCTTCTTGAAGTGATGAATTCAAACGCCACAATTGTTCCATAAATGACCATACGCTTTGCAATAGGTCCATTGTGGACATTCATTGGAAACATGATCTTTAGATTTGCACCTTGAGCACCAGTTTCCATTCTCCTAACTGGTTGTCTGGTCTGGCTGATTTTAGCAATCTGCCGGGCCATTTCATCAAGCTTCCTGGACCAAGAGCCTTTCTTAGCCTTGTCCTTGGTCTTTTCATTTGATCCGCTGTCAAAGCTGCTGGAAGTATCACTAGAATCAGAGTTCTCAGTGGAGGATTGCTACTGTTGGACCTGCTCTTCTTGTGGCTTCTCTCCTTCTTAGCTTGTTGTTCAAGCTTCCGAGCTTGTTGCACCAAGTCATTAAATTTCTTTGTTGATGTAGGTACCTCTTGTTCTCTAAGCTTCTTACTGTGGAACCCATTTAGAAACCATGCGCATAGACTCTTTCCTGATGGTGGCTCCTACAACTGCCTGGTTAACTCCTTGATTTTCTCAACATAACTTCTCACTGACAATTTTCCTTGTCTAATCTTATCTAGCTCGCAGAGGATGTCCTCATCACCCCTGTTGTTTGAATACTCTAGTCTGAAATCCTTGAGCAATTTGTTGTATGATCTAAGTTGGCAAGTTGGGTAATGGTAATACCATTTCCTTGCTGCATCTTTCAGTGTCTGAGGAAAATGTCATCTTCATCAATATTCTTCAACTCAACATATTGCTCAAAAGTTGAATATGAACATCTGGATCATCTTTCTTTCCTCCTTTGAACACAAGGAAAGAGATCTTCAATGAAGGAGTAAAATCATGCCAGTCGGCATCGTCTCTGCTTCTTCTGTCATTGGGAGCCTGACTTCGTCTTGAAGACTTCCTGTAATGATCTGTGTCAGCATCCCAGTCAACTTCTTCTTCAATTTCAGTCTCTGTCGCTTCTCTTCAATTTCAGTCTCTGTCGCTTCTCTCGATTTCCTGCTAGAATTGTGATGACTGCCCTTGGTCTCAACTGCCATGTGCGTGGACTGAGAACTCCTGGTTTTGTGTTCCTCACGCTTAGCTCTTCTCCTCCTGAAATGACTGGAGTGCTGAGAGTCCCTGGCCTCTTCAGCATGAATGTGCTCCTCCTGAGCCTCAATCTCACTCTCAGGGTCTTTCTTAGGATCAAACTCTCTTTCTGATACCTCAGGAATAGCGTCACTGCGGGTGGAATCGGTGCCTAACCGGCTTCACGGCTTGTGACCACGACTGACTTTGGGCGCCATGTGTACAGTTGGAAATTCTAACTGGGAGATAAGAGTTTTCTGGTCGAACAACGAGCAGCTCTAACCACCGTGATCGCCAAAATGGAATTGGAGCTGGTCTCTTCAGACAGCTGATTCTAGTGTTAGAATTTAGAGCACTTCAGAAAGCACAAAATGTGCTTGATGAGCTTCCTGTCCCGAATGCCGGCTCTTAAGAGTGCATTGATTGTGGGATATGCAAAACAGGAGTAGGGCCAGAAAGCTCTTGGTTGTTTTCAACAGATGCAAAGTGAGGGCCTCTCTCCAGATGCAATCACATACGCTTTCATCTTGAAGGCATGTGGTTGTACGCAAGATGTCGACATGGGCTTGAAAATTCATTGTTAGTTAAGGGTTCTTGCAAAAAATTCCCGTGCTTGGTAATGCCTTGGTCGATAAGTACACCAAATGTGGTGTGGATGTCTTTTGGAACGCTATGATTGTAGGATATGTCCAACAAGGGGCGGGAAGGAGCTCTGTGTTGTTTTCAGCAAGTGCTTGAGGAGCTTACTATTAGGAATGGCGTTAATTGATTGCAGGATATACACAACACGAGCAGGGACAGGCTGGATGCAAAGTAAGGGCCTTTGTTCAGTTGCAATCACCTACACGTGCATCTTGAAGGCATGTGGTTGTATGCAAGATATTGATACGGGTTAAGATTCACTTTGATATTGTTAGTCAAGGGCTGTTGCAAAAAATTGTTGTGCTTGGTAATGCCTTGGTCGATGCGTATGCTAAATGTGGTGCACTTCAGATTTAAGCACAAAACGTGCCTGAGGAGATTCCTAGCTCGAATGTTGTAATGGAAATAAGCTAAGAACTTTGAGAATAGAGGAATTAGGAGAATTAGAGAGCATTTTTTAGAGACTACTTTGAGAACATAGAGGATGAACTTAATTAGCGGTAGCAACATAACTATGGTACTTAATTAACTTGGCATGAACAATACTTTTGCAAGAGAAAGAGTTTAGAGAACTTGACAACAGTCAAGGACCGGATTTATGTGGAGCCGGCCTCCCCTCCAATAGGCTCTCCCCCATCAAGAGAGACTTGGTACAATACAATTTTTGTGTTCCTTGTGACCTAGGTGATGCAATGAAGATGGAAAGATTCATGAATCACAAGCATAACATAGATCTTGTAAAAAGCATTAACCATCCGCGGCCTGAGTCCCAAGGCCTCAAACACCTTCAAAGGTCTCCGGAGAGAGCTAGCGGGGAATGAGGGTAGGGAAGAGGAAGAAGAAACATTCATAGGAGAAAGAAATAGTTCCTCACTTATCATCACTCTTCTTGCTTAGCATACATAGCATAGTAATGAAGATGGAGAAGATGGCAAGCTTAAGCATTGGAGCATGGATCTTGGTTGGATTTGCATTCCATAGCCAAGAGTTTTGGTGTAGGCTCTCAACTTCTCTACAAGCTTGGAGAAGGAGACGGAACTCTTGCACTTTGCAACTCACACAATGAGTGTGTGTGTGTGTGTGTGTGTGTGTGTGTGTGTGTGTGTGTGTGTGTGTGTGTGCGCGTTGGGGGGGGGGGGGGGAGAGTATATCCCCCAAGCTAGCCCCTCCTTGCTTTGGTCGACCCCTTCTTCTAGCACTAGAGGTAGCATCCATTTGGTCCTAGGGAGACGTAGCTGCCGCAAGCATGTCTGTTCTTTAGTCTGTTTCATTCTCCTAAGTAGAGTGACAAATTCTACTTGGTGTTAGAGAGACGTCGTCATCACAAATATAATTCTAAGCATGCATACTGCTTAAATTTGTGCACAATAAAAAGTAAATTAGTCTTATAAGACAAAAACATTGGTCATTTAAAAAAAAATTGTACCTTTGCTTACTCTAATGTAGTATTATAAGCATTGGCAAGGCTCATACTATCCTGAAGTGGTATTCCTTGCATCCATCTAGCATCTTTAAAAGAATAATTTTTGAACTTAATAAGATACTGTCGGATAATCTTACCATGTCGTAACACCTTGTCTTCATGTTGAAGGGTTATAGCACCTCTTCTTGGTCTTCAATTTTGAGAGGATCTTCAATAATTGGTTCACTTGGGGGCTCTTCTTTGTAGAGCTTACGTAGGCTCACATGAAAATCACTGTGTATGAGCCAATGTTTGAGCAACTTGAGTTCATAAGCCATCTCATTGATTGGTTTCAAGATTTGAAAAGGACCATAGTATCTTTTTGCTAGTTTAGCATAATACTTTTGATGGCCTGTAGGATTTTTGCCCGTCGTTTGCCTCAATTCAGCCTTGGGAAACTTAAGTAAGACCCAATCATTTTCTTTAAATGTTAAGGCCCTTATGTGTTTGTCAGTAGCAGCTTTTTGTCTTTGCTACGAGATAGATATAGTCTCCTTAATCTTTTGGAAAGAGTCTTGCACATCAAGGCTATACTCATCGACAGCGAAGATCTTCTCATGCACTTTAAGTAGCAAGGTATTTTTAAGTCTTCCCTCTATGATTTCAGAAGGTGCTTTTTTTTCGTAGAAGTATGGACAGTATTATTGTATGCATACTCTGCAAGAGGTAAGTACTTTTCCCATTGTGAGCGTTGATCTACTTTTGTAACATAAGTCTTTAGTAGATTGATAATCGTAAGATTGGCTATCTCACTTTGGCCATCCGTTTGTGGGTGATAGGCCGAAAAGAAATTCAATCTTGCACCTATATTTTTAAAGAGACCTTTTCAAAAATTATTGATCATTCTAGGATTTCTATCTGACACGATGGATGTTGGCAATCCATGGTGTTTGAAAATATGGGATATGAAGAGAGTTTCCATTTGGTGTACCTCAATAGTCTTTTTCACAGGAATAAAGTGTGCTTACTTGCTAAACCTGTCGACTATTGTCAATTTTCTCGTATTCCCCTGGATAGACATGGATAATCCAAAGAGAAAATCCATGGATATACTCTTCCATGGTGAATTAGGGATTGGCAATGGCTGGAGTAATCCAAGTTGCTTCCCTCGCTAATAGTTTTCGGACATACCACACATTTTGAAACATACTCTTGTATGTCTACTTTCATGGTAGGCCAATAGAAGTACGTCTCTATTCCTGGAAGAGTAGGTTGAATACCTCTATGCCCCACATAGGGAGGAGCATGGGATTTATACATGGCTTTCTCACAAAGGGACTGGTAACACATAGCCTATTGCCATGGAGAAGATAACCATCCTGTAAGGTGAATGGTTCTTCTTTCTTCCCCAAAGCAAGGGCTGACATTATGTGTTTAAAGTCAGGGTCATACTCATCTATCATAGAAGATAGATCATTGTGAGTTGGTATAGACACCGCATTAACTTTTGGTCGTCGTGAAAGTGCATCGGCCACTTGGTTGTGCTTACCGACAATGTGAGCAATATGAAAATAAAGTACGAAAGAAATTTTGCCCACCTCATTTGTTTGTCGGAAAGCTTGGTTTGGGTCATTAAGTACTTGAGACTTTGGTGGTCGGTTCGCAAAATAAATGGATTCCCCAATAGATAGTGCTTTCATGTGCGTAAGGCATGTAGAACACCTAAAAGCTCTTTTTCGTATATGCCCAAGACTCGTTCATCGGCATTGAACTTTCGGCTCTCATATGCTATGGCATGCCCTTCTTGAAGCAAGACTGCTCCAAGGCAATCACCACAAGCATCACATTGGACCTCAAATGGCTTTGAGAGATCCAGAAGCATAAGGACAGGTTGAGAGGTAAGCTTCTCTTTGAGCTTGTCAAAAGAATTTTATTCATAGCAGTCCATGAGTACTTAACGTTCTTCTTTGTTAAGTCATGTAATGGTCCTGCTATTTGAGAGAATTTTTCTATGAAGCGTCTATAGTAAGTACACATGCTGATAAAGCTTCTTAGCTCATGTAGATTCCTTGGGTTAGGCCATGCTTTTATTACCTCCAACTTTGATGGATCCATACAGATACCATCTTGAGAGATAATATGACCTAAGTATTGAATCTCTTGAAGGAAAAATTCGCTCTTTTGATTGATAAAAAGCTTGTTCTCCCTCAAAGCTTGAAAAATCACTCGAAGATGTTGCTTGTGTTCCTCCAAGGACTTGGAGTAGATGATGATATTATCAAATAACACTCCAGAGAATTTGTGATAAGGTCTAGAGGTTTTCTCCATTAAACGATTGAACGTGGCTGGTGCATTAGTCAAGCCAAAAGGCATGACTAGATATTCATAAAGACCAAACATTGTACAAAACGTTGTGTTTAGGATATCTTCATTCACTATCCTTATTTGATGATAGCTACTTTTAAGGTCAATCCTACTAAAGTAGGTAGAGCCTTGTAGCTTATCAAATAGATCTTCTACCCGAGGTACGGGAAATCTATTTTTGATAGTGATATGGTTTAGTGCTCGATAGTCCACACACATGCGGTATGTACCATTGAGGCGGTCCGGGGCGCGCAACAAGAAGAGCAACCTCTAGACACCCTTCAAGGCTCCCGTGCTGCTCAATGGGGTTGGGGCACAACACAACACAAACCAAAATAACAAACCCCCAGCCAAATCCCAACTACACAAGGGGCACCACCTAGTTTAAGAGCGAACTAAGACGCAAAAGAGGAGAATCGTTAGAGCAACCCACAAACAAGCAAGGAATTACACTAACCCTAACACCAATGGAATACTCTCACACACTAAAACAAGAGAGAGAGAGAGAGAGAGAGAGAGAGAGAGAGATGGTGCTCGGGCTGCTTTGAAGTGTATCGTTAATGATCAAGCAAACATAAATATATATATGTAAGAAAGAGAGAGAAGGGGGCAGGGGGTGCTTGTTGCACTAATGCCTTCTTACAAATCTGTCATGACAAATCAAAGTGAGATTAGTACTTGTTCAACATAGCTTGCGTAACTTTCACCACAACACATCACAAAAAAAGCCACCCCAATCACTGTCTTAAGGCCAGGGGAGTCCTCTCCACCCTGTCGCCCTCTTACAGTATGTGGGATTTATGGCTAGATTGATGACAACACCAGAGACAAGCTATCAAGAACTTAACAAAAAACACCAAGACACTTACGCATCATTGTTGTCCATTACTTCACGTTGGAAGGGAAACAAAGTATCCAAGCTTAGTCCAAATCCACCCTCCTTGATTCAGCAAATGTTGGGCTTACACTAGTATGAGAAATGATAGATTTCCTACTCTCAATTGAATGATCACTCTCTCTCTTACAATGGCATAGAGTTCCCTTGCTAATCCCCTATTACAACACATGCACATGCATAAGACAATGAGCTTCCACTCAAGAGCTCCTTCTAGAGAGGTTGAGCTTGGCTTCTCAAGCTATAGCATAGTGCTCTTGCTTATGGCTCTCCCTTTTGTGCTAGCTACACCCTCCTTTTATAGCAATTTTGAAAGCTAGGGTTACTCCTCTAACCATGGTTGGGTTAGATTTTCAGCAATTTATCTAATTTCTTTTGCTTGGAATTATCAAGAAGTTGGTGGGGAAAGAGAGAGGAGAGAAATGGAGGTGATATGACTTTTCATAGTGGGTTAGTGTTAGTAGAGTTAGTATTAATTTACAAATGGAATTGGATATTTACAATGGGAGTATCCATGTAGGATACAAATAAGGAAGAAAAACTCTTAAGAGGTAAGAAAAGGTGGATTTCTTACAAGGTTGATGCTCCAAGTGTCTTGAGTAGGGCCAATTTTGACGCTTGTTGATGGTCCACTAGCTTTGACGGTACATTTTTTCTCCACTCTTGACCTTCCTTGAGAGACAAGGTAATTGAAGCTGAGTAATCAACCACCATGATGCTGTCTTTTAAGAGAAGAGGCTGAATTTTGTGGTTTTTTTGATAGATATGGGTAAATTGGAGGAGGAAAAATGAAACTAGGTGGTCAATTTTGGAATGGAATTGTGTGTGGGAGGTATGAGTTCACCATGGTTTCTCTTATTCTTCAAGGTTGAGGAGAAGGTGAGTAGGGTGCAGAGAGGAGTGGTGAGAGAGCTGTGGATGATGAGTGGAGAAGTGTGTGTGAAAGAGGAAAATGATAAAGTGGAAGAGAGAGTGTGGCTGCATAGCATAGGAAAACTGGGGTCCACTAATAAAATCATAGCTCACAGCTCGTAGCTCAAAAAAATATGAAAAAATTTGAGGCAAAAGTTCAGCCCACAAGCTACAACTTTTGCTTGTATCACCTTTTCAAATTCGGAGAGCAAGTGAACTTTAAAAATTCAGCAAAACCGACCGTTTTTTTCCACTGCACAAGGTCCTTGTGGGGTCCTTCTTTGGATGATTCTTTTGAATACCTCCAAGAGTGAGCCGTCCATAGTGCATGTATGCATGCCACCTACCCTTGACCTTATTTGGTAGGTCTATAATTGAAGATATTGTTGAGATTATGATATAAGTGAATAGTACAACTAAGAAAATCAAATATTGAGGGGTCTAAAAAATATGTACATGTCAAATATAAATAATATAAGTGGAAAAAATATAAAGGGATCAAAAGAAATCTCTCTCATTATGAGGCTACCATAAAAAGATAAATATTTTTGGTGTTCTAATTTTTTAGAAAAAAAACAAAATAGATGTAGGAAGGGAAAAATCACAATAGTGAAAAAATATACACATAAATAAAACTAGTTTTTTTGGATTTTTGTTGGGGTGGAGTTACACCAAATATAAGAGAAGCTTACATGAAAATATTTCTATATGGAATAAAGAGTATGAAGAATGGTAAGAAAAATTGTGGTAATGGTGAGGCAATGTACAGAGCATAAATAACACACACCTAAGTAGAAATATTTACATAAATACCAAAATAATTATGAAAAAATCTTTTATTTAGGCCCTATATACAAAGAAATATTTACATACGCATGGGCCATAATATACTTATATTTTTTATTTTATTTTTTATTTTTTGGCTCAACTAGCCCAATGACTAGCTAATTGAGGGTTTTTTAAGAAGATATGGGAAAAGTCCCGTGACTCACGCACGCCTATGTACAGTGAAATGGTAGGGATAGCCACAATGTTTGGGTGATTTTGGTAGGGTGAGGTAACTCACTATGGCAATTACAAAGAGCCGAAAAACGGCTATCATTAGCCCTCCCCCTGGATGATGGTATATTCATGTACCATCATAGAGCATCTTTTTCAAAGAGAGTGCTTCAGAGTCCTTGACGAGATCTTTATTGTTTGGCCCCTCAGAATTTTGGCTAGAGTTACACTCATGCTTCATGTAACAATACTTACATGAGACAGTGGTCTTTTGACAGATCTTTGGTAGATCCTTTAGTAGAAGGCGACTCAAATAGGGCTTCAAGCAATACCCGTTTACTTTCCTGGAGTGCTCTTTACCATTCAAGTCCATAAGCTGATAGTAACTTGAATTGAAAGCCTTCTTGACTATGTATGGCCCTTGCCATCTTGTTTCAAATTTGGCATCAAAACGATTATCGAGTCGATTGTCATACCTTAGCACAAGATCTCCTTCATTGATGCCTTTGTCCTTCAGTTTCTTGTCAAGCTTCTCCTTTGTCTGTGTGGCTTTCCTCTTATAGCACTCGTATGCTGCTTCTCTTTTCCACTCAAGCTCAGCTAAGGTAAGAAGTCAATCCATCCATGCTTTTTGATCATCTTGTGCTGATTTGCCATGAAGTCGCATTGTTGGAATGTTTAGCTCAATTGGCTGTAAAGCCTCTTGACCATAGACCAAGTGAAATGGTGTGAACTCCGTGGCTTCCCTATATGTGGTTCGATACGCCCACAAGGCACCATCCAAGAAGTCATCCCACAACTTTGTCTTGTTTTTCACCATCTTTCTAATGATGCCTGCAATGACACCATTAGCTTTTTCTACCAAACCATTTGATTGCGGATAGTAGGGTGTACTGTGACGATGTAGAATGTGAAGTTCTTCACAGACTTCTGTGAGCAATCCCTTTTTAAACCCTAGACCATTATCAGAAACAATCTCCAAAGGTGTGACAAATCTACAACAAATGTGAGTGTAGACGAATTTGCTCACTGTCTTCTCATTTACCTTTGCCACACTTTGTGCTTCCACCCACCTAGTCATATAGTCTACAGCCACTAGAATGT
Organism: Adiantum capillus-veneris; assembly: GCF_014529385.1. Classification (NCBI taxonomy): domain Eukaryota; kingdom Viridiplantae; phylum Streptophyta; class Polypodiopsida; order Polypodiales; family Pteridaceae; genus Adiantum; species Adiantum capillus-veneris. The sequence continues at coordinate 30,658,126 of NC_140945.1, forward strand.
AGAGTTTACCATTTTTTGTCCTAGGCAGAGGACCCATAGCATCAATGCCCCACTTTTCAAAGGGTCCATTTGCAAGCACGATTTGCCTTGGACCATAAACCAATCTTCTATTCCCATTTACCTGACAATTGTGACAACTTTTACACCAATGTTGGACATCCACATGCAGACTTGGCCAAACATACCCCGCAAGCAAAATCTTCTTCACAGTTAATTCTTGGGCAAAATGACCACCACATGCTTCTTCATGCAAACCTTTTAGAATGGCTGGAATTTCCTCAATAGTTGGTACTCTTCTGCATACTTGATCCCTCCCTCTTTGATAGAGGGAGCCTTTAGGAAGAGATATGCGCTTGCCTTCTTCATGAGTCTCCTCTTCTGAGCCTTCGTGAAGTCTTGTGGAAACTCGCCCTCCAAAATGTAGCTAATAATGGGAGTCAATGACTCCAATCCCTGGTATCTCGGTTGCTTGACAGTTGCTGCCACCATGATGACCTGCACTTCTTTCTCAACACATATAACTACTTGCTGTGCAAGTAAATCGGCATCTTCATTCTGTTTCCTAGGAATATGATATAGTTGCACTTCTTCAAATTGATTAAACAATCTACGAATGGCATGAACTTTTGTCCGTAAGCTTTCATTCTTGCATGCCCAAATGCCTAAAATCTGTTTAACAATGAGAAGTGCATCTCCCTTTACCATGAGGCGTTGTATCCCTTGGCCAATGCACATCTTCAAACCATGAATTAGTGTGTCGTATTCTGCTTCATTGTTGCTAGCTGAACTTGGTAGATTGAACTTCTCTTTCATGACCACCTCTCCACTTGGGTTGAGCAACACTAACCCTCCCCCTGCTTTTCCTGTGGCTCGACGAAAAGCTCCATCAAAGAACAAGGTAAAAGCATTAGGAATACTTTTTGGTGGTGGTAATGGTAGGGTCTTTACTTCAGGCACCTTAATCTCCTTTTCATGCACCCTATAAGTGAGAATCCCTGCCAATTGTGCACGCACACTATCTTCTACCTTGAAAGAGTATTGAAACTCTTGCAACTCCATAATCCACTTTGAGATCCTAGTACTAAGATTCATTTGAGATGACACCCAAGGGAACAAATTCTCTGCAGTGAGAATTACGAAAGGTTTTGGTAGCAGGTAGGATCTAAACTTTCTCACCGCAAACATGAGAGAAAACATCATGAGTTCTGCTTCTGTGTAGTCTCTCTCCAAAGCATTCATGACCCTACTAGCAAAGTAGATGGGTCGCATCCTTGTACTGTGGGGATCTTGTTGTAGCAACACAGCACCAATTGTTTCCCTTCCAACACTAGAGCTAACAAAGAATGTGTACTCCCAACAAGGAGGCATGAGTGTTGGTAGCTCTGACAAAATGACTTTAATGTTACAAAAATACTCTTCAAGCTTATCAGACCATGCAAATTCTACTTGTTGTGTCAACTTTTGCAAAGGATGAAGCAACTCCGAAGCTAAGTGAATAAAGCGTGACATATACTTCACTTTTTGAATGAATGATATGACCTCTTTGAGATTCTTGGGTGAGGGGAGCTCAATAAGAGCCTTTGCCTTTGAAGGATCCACCTCAATGCCTTTATAGGAAACCTTGTGACCAAGCAAGATCACTTCATCCTCAGCTATATGACACTTGTCGGGGTTGAGTTGACCTCCCATGTCATAGAGCTTCTTTAAACCTTCTTCTACCCTTTGTAGATGCAATGATTTTGAGCTATAAATGCAAAAATCATCAATAAAAACCCTAATGGACTTTCCAAAGAATGCTTGAAACACCATGTTCATGAAGCGTTGGAAAGTTGCAGGAGCATTTGTCAGGCCAAATGGCATGACTCTAAAAGCATAACAACCCCAAGGAGTGATAAAGGTTGTTTTCAATTGATCCTCCAATGCGATACCTATTTGAAAGTAACCCGAGTAGCCATCACACACAGTGTACTTCTCATGACCAGCTACTTCATTTAGTATCTCATCCTGAAATGGGAGGGGAAAGTGATCTCTTTTTGTTGCCTCATTAAGTGGACGATAATCCACACACACCCTCCACTTGCCGTTTTTCTTAGGAGTGACAACAACGGGAGAGACCCACTCTGAATTCTCCACTGGATAAATGAAACCTGCTGCTAGAAGCTTTCTTACCTCCTTGAGTAGAGCTGCTCCTTAATGACTCCTAGCCTTCGTAGCTTTTGAGCCTTAGGTGTGGCCTCTGGCTTCAACTCAATCTTGTGTTGAACAACATCTACTCCACGCACATCGGTGTAGTCTTTAGCAAAAAGCCTCGGAAATTTCCTTAGCACACATTTGAACTCCTCTCTTTCATCCTTTGTAAGTGTTGTAGACAACATACCTTCTAACATTCCTTCATCTTCCACCTTTTGGTTCTCTTGGGAACCTACCTCTTCCAAACCTCGAGAAGAGGTCTCCTGGTTGTTTGGCTTAAACCTTACCCCCATGACTTCAATGGAGGACTCCTCTTCAGTAATGATGCCGCTACTTTCTTCTTCTGAAGTGTTTTCAGTCCAATCTTCTTCCGTCTCACTTCGAGATGATTCTTCATGGAGCTCCTCTTGGCGTTGCTCCTTCATGTCAAAGACAACCTTCTTGTGATTGTCATTCCTACAATTTAGCTTTCCACTCTCCCAATCCTGCAAAGCTCGCATTTTCATTAGCCATGGTCTTCCTAGGATAAATGGGTAACCATTTCCCTTGGTAGACATGACATAGAAATCCACTGCCTTCTTAATGCCAAAGGCCTCCACAAAAACATTTTTACAAATGCCTACGCACCTAGCCTTGTTATTGTTTACCATTTTCACTTTGATTTCAGGTGTCTCATGGATGTGCATGCCTAGTCTTTGCATGAGCCCTTCTGTCATGATGCAAATTTGTGCACCCCCATCCACTAGACCTTTCCTAACCAATCTTCCTTTTATGTAACAATCTAGCACAGGTGTAATATCCTCGTTCATTTCAGCATGTACAATTTTTACAACAGGAAAACTCTCTTTTACCTTTCTCCTAGTGCTAACTGCCTGTGTTAAATCCCTCCTAACTTGTGGGCATAATGCAAGAAACTGAGGCCATGAGATATTAGGACCCTTACCTCGCATGTCTTCCAGCAGGTTGTATGGAGCCATACCATGTCCAAGAGGGAAGTCTTGGAGATTGATTCGACGTCGAGTCCTCTTAGCTTCCTTGGTCTCCTTTGCCTTCTTGCCTTGTCCATGGTCACTCTGTGATGGGACACCCTCTTTCTCTTTACCTTTTCCTCGGCCACGCTTAATGCCATTTGCTTCCATGTCAACCTCATTTGAGTTTGTCACCTCTACCACATGCACATTTGGATCTGGCAAAGGTGGAACTCCTTCTACCCCTTGTGGAGATGGTCTTGGTCCATTTGGTCTTTGTAGGAGCCTTGGTTATTGACCAGTTCCTTCACCTACATTCATCACTGGGTAATTCAAGTTAGGTCTCCCTGGCTCCCCACGGGGCCAAGGACAATTATGCATCCCATGTCCAGACTCTCCGCAATTCCAACATTGCAAGACTCTCCTAGGTCGTGGGTCTCGCTCTTCAGACTTCTTTGCTTGTCCCTTTGGACCTACAGCTTGTGCAAGGTGAATTGACAGGCTGCTTAAAGATTCATTTAACTTCTCAATTACTTCCGCCGTTACCTCAGGAAGCTCCCTTGATGTTGATGCTTGTGACTTACCTTTGGGTTTAAGACCTTCTATTGGAACCTCTCCCCTTAAGCACTTGAGTTTCCTATACTTCTCAGCAGCCCTAGTTTCAGCTGCATCAAAAGTAGTAGGTGCACCCGCCTCAACTTTTACCTTAAGGTCAGGAAAGAGTCCGGCTATGAACCTCTCCTTCTTTAAAAATTCTGCACCATCACCAGGGTTAGCAACATTTCGTATCCATAGAGCCCAAAGACGTAGAAACTCTTGCTTGTACAAGTAGTAGTCATCTAAGTCTTTTTGCTTATGAGAAACAATGTCTTGCCATAGTTTTTGAGTGTTTTGGGGATCAAAGAAGTATCTCTTAAAACGATTCAAAACTTCTGTGTAATTCCCCTTAACTTCCTCAGGCAAAGAGTCAAACCAAGTACTAGCATCTTTCCTAAGGACCACCTCAAACATTTCTACACGTTCTTGATCGGTTACTATCCTCTTGATACGGCAAGACATCTTGAAATTTGCTAAAAATATTTCTGCATCCTCTCCAGGCTCTCCAAAGAAAAGAGGATACCCAGACATTTGGCGTTGGCTTTCCATTGAATTGATTTCAAAGTGACACCCGTTTTTGTTTTTCTTTCTTAAAAAGATTTACACAATAATGTTTTCTAGCTTGCAATCTATTCTACAACAAAATAAAGATATTCACATCAAACGACCTATGATAATCAATAAGAGGTAGGATGACAGTGTTTGGTGATGCGAGAATTTCTCCTACTCTTTGGGCACCAAACATGAACACCATACGTTGTTGAAAATGGATTTTCCTACTAATTGCAATGTTTATTCTACTGTGTGGAGTGAAATGGAAGGGGAAAACCTCTATTCCTGGGCCATTATCCATGGTCTATGCATGACCTAATGCTTAAAACAAAACAAAAATATAAACGTCCAAACTAAGGTCGTACCTAATGAGAGGCAAAATAAAAGGATTTACTGAAGCGTTTATCTCGGCCAACCTAAGAGGACCTAAAATTCTACGAATGACACGTTGAAATTGCAACTTAGTACTAACAATTATGTGTACCTTTTGCCTTGCAATGGGAATGAAGGAATCATACAAATTTTCGTGATTCATGCAAACTACTTGACTATGCTAAAGGTTGATTCTACACAAAAACACACAAGCCGTCCTCAGTGGGGGCACCAATTTGAGGCGGTCCGGGGCGGGCAACAAGAAGAGCAACCTCTAGACACCCTTCAAGGCTCCCGTGCTGCTCAATGGGACTGGGGCACAACACAACACAAACCAAAATAACAAACCCCCAGCCAAATCCCAACTACACAAGGGGCACCACCTAGTTTAAGAGCGAACTAAGACGCAAAAGAGGAGAATCGTTAGAGCAACCCACAAACAAGCAAGGAATTACACTAACCCTAACACCAATGGAATACTCTCACACACTAAAACAAGAGAGAGAGAGAGAGAGAGAGAGAGATGGTGCTCGGGCTGCTTTGAAGTGTATCGTTAATGATCAAGCAAACATAAATATATATATGTAAGAAAGAGAGAGAAGGGGGCAGGGGGTGCTTGTTGCACTAATGCCTTCTTACAAATCTGTCATGACAAATCAAAGTGAGATTAGTATTTGTTCAACATAGCTTGCGTAAATTTCACCACAACACATCACAAAAAAAGCCACCCCAATCACTGTCTTAAGGCCAGGGGAGTCCTCTCCACCCTGTCGCCCTCTTATAGTATGTGGGATTTATGGCTAGATTGATGACAACACCAGAGACAAGCTATCAAGAACTTAACAAAAAACACCAAGACACTTACGCATCATTGTTGTCCATTACTTCACGTTGGAAGGGAGACAAAGTATCCAAGCTTAGTCCAAATCCACCCTCCTTGATTCAGCAAATGTTGGGCTTACACTAGTATGAGAAATGATAGATTTCCTACTCTCAATTGAATGATCACTCTCTCTCTTACAATGGCATAGAGTTCCCTTGCTAATCCCCTATTACAACACATGCACATGCATAAGACAATGAGCTTCCACTCAAGAGCTCCTTCTAGAGAGGTTGAGCTTGGCTTCTCAAGCTATAGCATAGTACTATTGCTTATGGCTCTCCCTTTTGTGCTAGCTACACCCTCCTTTTATAGCAATTTTGAAGGCTAGGGTTACTCCTCTAACCATGGTTGGGTTAGATTTTCAGCAATTTATCTAATTTCTTTTGCTTGGAATTATCAAGAAGTTGGTGGGGAAAGAGAGAGAAGAGAAATAGAGGTGATAGGACTTTTCATAGTGGGTTAGTGTTAGTAGAGTTAGTATTAATTTACAAATGGAATTGGATATTTACAATGGGAGTATCCATGTAGGATACAAATAAGGAAGAAAAACTCTTAAGAGGTAAGAAAAGGTGGATTTCTTACAAGGTTGATGCTCCAAGTGTCTTGAGTAGGGCCAATTTTGACGCTTGTTGATGGTCCATTAGCTTTGACGGTACATTTTTTCTCCACTCTTGACCTTCCTTGAGAGACAAGGTAATTGAAGCTGAGTAATCAACCACCATGATGCTGTCTTTTAAGAGAAGAGGCTGAATTTTGTGGTTTTTTTGATAGATATGGGTAAATTCGAGGAGGAAAAATGAGACTAGGTGGTCAATTTTGGAATGGAATGGTGTGTGGGAGGTATGAGTTCACCATGGTTTCTCTTATTCTTCAAGGTTGAGGAGAAGGTGAGTAGGGTGCAAAGAGGAGTGGTGAGAGAGCTGTGGATGATGAGTGGAGAAGTGTGTGTGAAAGAGGAAAATGATAAAGTGGAAGAGAGAGTGTGGCTGCATAGCATAGGAAAACTGGGGTCCACTAATAAAATCATAGCTCACAGCTCGTAGCTCAAAAAAATATGAAAAAATTTGAGGCAAAAGTTCAGCCCACGAGCTACAACTTTTGTTTATATCACCTTTTCAAATTTGGAGAGCAAGTGAACTTTAAAAATTCAGCAAAACCGACCGTTTTTTTCCACTGCACAAGGTCCTTGTGGGGTCCTTCTTTGGATGATTCTTTTAAATACCTCCAAGAGTGAGCCCTCCATAGTGCATGTATGCATGCCACCTACCCTTGACCTTATTTGGTAGGTCTATAATTGAAGATATTGTTGAGATTATGATATAAGTGAATAGTACAACTAAGAAAATCAAATATTGAGGGGTCTAAAAAATATGTACATGTCAAATATAAATAATATAAGTGGAAAAAATATAAAGGGGTCAAAAAAAATCTCTCTCATTATGAGGCTACCATAAAAAGATAAATATTTTTGGTGTTCTAATTTTTTAGAAAAAAAACAAAATAGATGTAGAAAGGGAAAAATCACAATAGTGAAAAAATATACACATAAATAAAACTAGTTTTTTTGGATTTTTGTTGGTGTGGAGTTACACCAAATATAAGAGAAGCTTACATGAAAATATTTCTATATGGAATAAAGAGTATGAAGAATGGTAAGAAAAATGTGGTAATGGTGAGGCAATGTACAGAGCATAAATAACACACACCTAGGTAGAAATATTTAAATAAATATCAAAATAATTATGAAAAAATCTTTTATTTAGGCCCTATATACAAAGAAATATTTACATACGCATGGGCCATAATATACTTTTATTTTTTATTTTATTTTTTATTTTTTGGCTCAACTAGCCCAATGACTAGCAAATTGAGGGTTTTTTAAGAAGATATAGGAAAAGTCCCGTGACTCACGCACGCCTATGTACAGTGAAATGGTAGGGATAGCCACATTGTTTGGGTGATTTTGGTAGGGTGAGGTAACTCACTATGGCAATTACAAAGAGCCGAAAAACGGCTATCACCATCTGTCTTTTGCGATAGAAGGAATAGAGAACAAAAGGGAGAGGAGCTAGGCCTCACCATCCCTTTGTCTACCAATTCTTGTACTTGCCTCATGATCTTCTCTTATTGAGCTTGAGAAACTCGATAAGGAGGCTTGTTAGCTGGTGAGCTTCCTGGTAGAAGCTTAATTCGATGGTCATCATCCCCTCGGTTTGGAGGTAAGTCCATAGGGATATCATAGATGAACACATCTTGGAATCCTTTTGAAAAATTAGACAAGTCCAACTCTTCTTGATTCATATGATTTACATTAGATGAAACATTAGGACCTTTTAGAGACTTTTTGATAACAATTATGTACACAAAAACTGAGCTTTTCATTGATTTATCAAAAGCAAGAGGATTTACAAGTGGTATAGTACGACCAGCTTCAAGATCTTCAGGAGAGAGTTTATTTTTACCTTTGTAAACTCCCTTCTCCTTGGACCGATTGTTGTTATTGTTGTTGAAACTGCCTTGGGAAGAATTTTGGGGCATTAGTTTTTTCCTCTGCATTACTTTTGTCTTTGCTTTCCATGGGCTTGGCATTCCTTCTAGCCCCTTGTTGAAATTGATGTGCGAAGCAACCATAGTGTGGTGGATTACTTCGGTCATAGAACCTGGCGGTTGGGAGTTGACGTACTCGGCCATCTCTTCAAGTAATCCCACACATAATTATTGCTTTGCTTAGCGAAGTCTATCTTTTGAAAGACAGTAGCCTTGAGATGTAAATCTCAAAACTTGTCGACATATTTGTGGATAGACTCATGGGAGAGAATCTTCAAACTACACTATTCGGTAAGCACTTTGTTCTTTGCATCGCTTCAAGGAATTGCTTCATGATGGAAAGTTAGAGTTTTCCATGTCTTTGGGGCTTTGTTGTTGCCACAAAGGCTAGCCCACAATTGACGAGCAAATTTCTGGAAGTGCATAGCTACATTGTGTAGCTTGGAGGCTCCGTAAAGTCCCCCTCTCCAAAGGCCACATCAAATTGATGGATGAAGGCCAATACTTTGTCATTACACCAAAGTTGCCATCATAGGTGATAAAAGAGGTACCCGTTCCTCCCTCTTTGAACTTCTTGAGCTTTTGGGACCTTCACCATGCAGGGTGAGATTTGCGATGTCCTCCCCTCTTGTATTGTCTAGGAGAATAGTTGTAGCTTACGTCGGAAGAGGAAGAAGGTGAAGAAGAAGGAGAAGAGAGTGAACTCTTTCTTACCCTTTTCTTCCTTTGTTTCCTCTCTTCCCTTTTGAAGTGACGAGGAGAACTGTGGATTGACCGTTTCCTCTTGGAAGGAGTGGGCAACCGTCTAGACCGCCATCTTCGTGGAGCCACATCTTCAAAGGAACTTAGGGATTCGCTTCTTTCTTGTTCTTTGGATTCCTCCTCTCTTATGGGAGAGAGTCTTCTTTTGGGAGTCTCATCAAGAGGCCTCCTAAGCTCTCTTCCTCTTGGGGAGGAAGGGAAATCCCATAAGCACGAAGTTGTTCAGTAACTTCGGCTTGCAAAGCAAGGTTGCCCGTAGCTTGCTGCAACCTAGTAACAAGGTAATTAACAAAATTGGTGGCATCATTATTAGCATCTTCATGTGCAAAATCAAAGTTATCAATGTTCATTTTACTCTCTTGGTTATTGTCAACCATGCTAATGATACTTATGTATAGAATTACTTTGTACTTTGGTACCCTCAAAAACCTTAGTCGCTACTCTTCTTTACCTTTGAAAATTGGTTCTCAAGCAGCCATACCTGTGGTTTAGACACTATTGATTGAAAAGGCTAGTGGAGAGGTTCTAACATTGCTCGATCGATAATGGTTCCTTTTGAGCTTGCTCGTAGTTTTATGATGGTTAAGCCAAAGGCAAGCCCCAAGAGGCTCCATTATTAAGACTATAGTTCCCAACGGTGTACCTCAAACTAAGTTCTTATCAACCAAGATAATAGATCCATGTTCCACTTACCCTGTTGCAATAAGTAGGCCCAACCTTTCATGGAAAACTCAAGGACCTCACTTCTTGAGAAAGAAAAGAGAAACCAATAGCTCTGACACAAATGTAATGAAAATGGCCTAAGAACTTTGAGAATAGCGAACTGGGAGAATTAGAGAGAGCATTTTTGTGAGACTACTTTGAGAACATAGAGGGTGAACTTAATTAGCCGTATCAGCATAACCAATGTACTTAATTAACTTGGCATGAACAATACTTTTGCAAGAGAGAGAGTTTAGAGAACTTGACAACAATTGAGGACCAAATTTATGTGGAGCCGATCCCTCCTCCAATAGGCATTTGTATTATAAGTTCTCCCATCAAGAGAGACTTGGTATAATACAATCTTTGTGTTCCTTGTGACCTAGGTGATGCAATGAAGATGGAAATCTTCATGCATCACGTGCATAACATAGACCCTGTAAAAATCATTAACCATCCCCGGCCTCAGTCCCAAGGCCTCACACCTTTAGAGGTGGAGAGAGCTAGAGGGGAATGAGGATAGGGAAGAGGAATAAGAAACATTCATAGAAGAAAGAAATTTGTTTCTCACTTATCATCATCTTCTTGCTTAGCATTCATAATAGCATAGTAATGAAAATAGAGAAGATGACAACATTAAGCATTGGAGCATGGCTCTTGGTTGGATTTGCATTCCATAGCCGAGAGTGTTGGTGTAGGCTCTCAACTTCTCTACAAGCCTGGAGAAGGAGATAGATCTCTTGCAACTCATACAATGAGTATGTGTGTGTGTGGGTGTGTGTGTGTGTGTGTGTGTGTGGGGGGGGGGGGGGGGGGGGGGGGGGGGGGGGGGGGGGGGGGGGGGGGGGGAGGGGGGGAGAGAATATACCCCCCAAGCTAGCCCCCTCCTTGCTTTGATCGACCCCCTCTTCTAGCACTAGCTGGCACTTGATTGGATCTCCTCAAGCTTGGCCAGACACATGCTTAGTGCATATCAAGCAACAAGGGTAGCCTTGGGACAAGTGTCCCCCTTTCCCCTTTGAGAGAGAGAACTTGATAAATGCATAAACAATTAATTAATTTAACTAAATTATCAGTGGATCCCTTGAGAGGCCAACCAATAGGCTTTAGGCACACTATGAGGGCAACATGAAGAGGAGATTGACAAGTGTCCTATTTGCTTTCTTTGTATCAAGCTTGCCTTGTGTGAGGCTGTATGTGTTCTCTCTCTAGCTCCTACAAAGAGGGGTCACCCCCTCATAAGTAGGGATGTGCTTTGACTTTTGAACACCTCAACCCCTCAAGCACCTTAGTCATGGAGCACCTTAGCACCTCAAGCACCTTAGTTAGCAAGCACGACAAGCACCTCAAGCTTGGGCCGAGTTCCCACCTCAAGCTAAGGTCAAAGGACTTTTAACACTAACCATTGGAGGTCTTTAATGAAGCTAACCCTAAGGTCTTTAAGCTCCATAAGCTATACTTGCTCTTTGACATACCATCTGTCATTTGGACCCTTTACCGTTGGCCCCATGTTGAGATAGATCCATAAGCACATGTCTATATTCTAACCCTTGTTCCCGTCTATTCTCCCACATTAAATGATCAATTTAATATGAGAAAATTATTTGGGTTGTTAGATATTAGATTTTATGACAAATGTCGTCTTTTGGAGTGCATTGATTGCGAGATGCAGGCAATAGGAGCAAGGTCGGAAAGCTCTCGGCTTTTGCAAGTTTGGAGAGTTTTCTCGCTTGAAAACTCATCCAATTCATAGGGCAACTGTCCCATTGCGTGTAGGGTCCCTTGGGACATGCGTAGGCATGCTCACTCCGCTAGGAATGATCTGAAACAAAGAATTGCAGCCTGATGTGTTCGTTTGGAGGTTTAGGGTTTCACACCTAAACTGCAAGGGAACACCAAGGGATCTCTGTGAAAGCCTTGGGATGTGTGTACAAGGTTTTTGAGCACCCGACAGCAGAAAGACAGAGAAATACACCACACTAAAATACTGTTACAGCTCACCAGAAAGCTTCCAGATTGCGAGGGAATCCATCCTACACAGGTGTTTTTGACCTACAGGGGTTTTTGCACTGTTGTGCTACCGAAATAAGATCAGAAACCAACGGTTTCAGCCCTCGCCAAGTTTCGACAGCTTTGTGAGAGTTTGGCCTAAGTGTACAGATCGTAAATTGTTAATTGAATAAAGAAATACAAAAAGGGGCGCCAATTTTGGGGCCTACAAGGTGTCGGCCTCATGTGCGCAACAACATTCTAGTCGCTAGATGCAACTGCATTCTCTTTTCTTCTTAGTGCTCTATGTAAAGTTAACAGGTAATTGGAACAGTACCTCCGTCTACGTTGTGCAGGCTGGTTATATTTTCAGCGGATGCAAAGCGAGGGCCTCTCTCCATACGCAATCACATAAGAGTGCATCTTGAAGGCATGTGGCTTTACGCAAGATGCCATTATGGGCTTAGAAATTCACTCTGATATTGTTAGTTAGGGACTGTTACAAAAAACTATCATGCTTGGCAATGCCTTGGTTGAACTGTATGCCGAATGTGGTGCTCTTGTGTGAGATGTCGTCTTTTGGAACACATTAATTGCACGATATGCCCAACAATGGTTGGGCCAGGAAGCTCTGGGCTGTTTTTAGCAAGAGTGAAGCGAGGGTGTTTCTCCAAACTCTATCACCTATGTGTGCATCTAGAAGGCATGTGGCTCTACGCAAGATTCTCTTTAAAAGAGATGTCATGCTTAGCATTGCCTTGGTCCATATATATGCCAAATGTGGCGCACTTCAAAAAGCACAGAAAGTGCTTGGAGACCTCATCATGGTCTTCATGCATTTGAACTAGAAGCAGGTGCTCAAAAGAAGTATTTGTACCAAGTCAATAGTGAGCTGACACCAAAAAGTCGCATATTTAGGATCATACTGGTGAGTGTGTACGTTGGTCAATATGTATGCCAATTGTGGTGCTTACTCCCTCACTATGAGGTTTTTTCACCTATACATTATATATATGTTCATCAGTCTAGGAGCAACTTATCTTTCTATTTGTGCACTAAGCAAGATACTCTCTATTGTGTGCCTTAAACTTCTTCATCTTCTCCAAGCTATGTGGCGTCTTTGCAACCCTCATTCCAACATGACAAGCTATTGGACATTAACAACGTAGATATTTGAGCTTTAAAAAAAGGTGATTCAAAATGCTTGGTCTTGTTGGAATTAGGGTTGCAGTGAAACATACACAGCTTGGAGAAGACGAAGGAAGCTCAAGGCACACAATGGAGAGTGTGCTACTTAGTGTGCAATGAAAAGATAGATAGACCTAGAGTGATGGGCATATATACAATGCACGGGGAAAAAAACCTCCTAAAGAGGGAAAAAATGCCCCGGCAGTCCTAGTGTGTTCACACACATCAATACCACATGTATATGGTAACACGTCTACTTTGGCCCTTACAATACATAGGATTCTACCTTGCATGGCAACTCATATCATTGGAATCATGTAAAACATGGAGGATTTTGAGTGCCTTACAAAACATAGAATTGGGGGATTGCATACTACATAAAGCATTTAATGTCCTTCTAGCTTGCCTAATCTTATATGTAGACGACAAGTTTTAGATATCATAACTCATAAATATAAAGTCTCATGCTTGACAATAGGACTTTATATGGTACCCATTACTTCTTGCATACATTGCAATTTATACACTTGCCATTTGCTTATTGTTTGGGATTTCTTATTACACAAATTAAATTCTCACTTAAAATAAAAATTTTCTTAAGGCTCAAAAGTCAAGAGCATACCTTGTTCTTCTACAAGTCATGTAAAGTTTCAGAAAAATGGAGAAACTTTGTTCTTTCCCATCAAGTTGCATAAGGTCATGGATAGCAGTTGATGCAATCTCTAGACACCTATAAAACACTCAAGACTAATAAATCATTTTCCTTGTTTGTAAAACCCTCGACCTTCATCTATTACTTGTACATATTGAAAATTGGTAAATATATTTTATTCCACTCATGTTTAGAATGTGGTTTTATTCAATCATATGCACACGTCTTAAGACATTATAAAATTTTGTGTGCTTTGTGATTAGCCTTTTATGAAGTGTCTTCTTGAAGAAGTAATTATTAGTTTGCAGTAAATTTGATAAAAACATACATAGGAGCGAAGCAAATTTTACAAAAGCAATTCTGACCCTGATGAAATTGAAGCAAAAATTGACTCCACAGGAACCAAAAGAAAAAACTTTTGCTCCTACCAACTGTGTTCCACTTGAATGATCAAATTTTTTATTTGTGAAAATGAGAGGAATTTAATTAACGGTTCTTCAAAATACTATCATTTGCAAAACAATTGGGTATATGACAGGCACAAACAGCTAAGATCACTTTTCATAGTAACAAAAGGCTACGGCCTTGTAAAGGTCCCCTTTGGAACTTATTGCAAGTAACTTACCAATGTCAGGTACAACGACTTCAAATTTCTGGTATTAGAGCTCGGGCAGTGCTTGTAAAAAAACCTAGATTTAGTGTAACCCTACCGAGAACTTTTCAGATTAACCTCTAAAAATTAAATTTGAAGGTGAGCAAATTTACCAAATTTAGACAAATCTAGTGTAAACCCTAGGTTTAGTGTAATCCCACCTACAAATCTTACAAGTAACTTCTACATATTAAAGTGGAAGGTGCGAAAACCTACAAAATTTAGAGAATCCTAGAATAAAGACCAAAATTAACTTCTACATGTTAAACTGGAAGGTGAGAAGACCCACAAAATTTAGAGAAACCTAGAGTCAAAACCTAAATTATAGTTAAATTACCTCGACGAATGAAGGTCTGAAAGCTTCCAGAAAAAAGTTTATTTTGAGCACTACTTAGCATGCTCCTGGTTATCCTCAATTGAAGACTCCCTAGTTGGGCCACAATTATCCATTCGATGCTTCTGTGGAAGCCAACGCTTTACTTCCATTTCCTTGATTGTATGGGAGTTGAGGCATCTAGGATGTTGTTCATTCACATCTCCCCGAGCAACGTGTAGAAGCAGCAAAGTCTGGAAAAACATTCATTGATCTTCAGCTTTCATGCTAGCCACAAACTCAGAAAATCTACAATGCAACAACAACGCTTCACCTTTGCTACATTGCCACACAGGCGGATGATGCCTTGCATATGGCTCCAAGAATCCAATTGTATTTGCCTCTCCCAATCAGGGACGACTAACACAGAATAGCTGCATAATTCACCTTACTTCTTCACCACACCAAAGCAAGTATTTCTAATCCAAGAAAAATAACTTATGACAAAATGGAAACAGCACAAACTCTGCATGGACGTGGGATGGATGATGTCGGTATGCAATGTAATGTACTCCATACTGAAGCCCGGAGCGAACAATCCAATTCTTTTTCCTCAAATGAGAGTATGCCATATAATAGTAGGAAAAACCTTGTTTGTGTAGGTTCATCAGCTGCCACAGGCTCTCATCATTCAGCAAAATTTCGTCCTATCAGTCGGTTTTCCATTCACGAATCCATAGCACAAAATCACATATTATTGAACCAAAACACGAAACCCAAATGTCAGCCCAATCTTACACAAGGAAATTATGTATTCACTTCAAAATAGTTCTGCTACCTTTACCTGCTGCATTTTGCTGAAGACTTTTAGACACTTCACTTCATGGCTCAAGAAAAAGGCCTCCTCAAACATGAGCTCGTACAAAACCATCTCTTCATCTTCGTATTCTTTTTCCTGGCAACAATTGCCAGTCCCATCACCTTGAGAATACATCACAAAAGAAGTAGAGTATGTTTCATAAATTTTGAGAGACCTTTTACGAGTCAAATAAGTCGTCATCAAGCAAAAAAGACTTACTACAAGAAAGGGAAGTTCCGGGCCCCACAAGAATAGGGTGTCCAATGCAAAAACTGTTTAGAAGCTCAGACTGATGTGAATTAGCTTGCAAAATCACAGACATCGGATTGAAGGAGGCCTTCAAGAGTGGCATGGACTGCATCTGTCTGTAAACATCAGAGATAGGATTTTCAAGTGCAAATCCCTTAGCTTTTGGATACTTCCACCTTGAACCTGCCAACATGGTTTAAATCCTGCAATATTGATAAATAAAAAAGATCACATTCTGCTGAAGCAACACTAAAAGGCTCATGGATTGTCTATTGTGCCCACCTTCCCTGAAATTTTTTCATTCAATTGCTGTTTCTCAAACAATGCTCAGAAGGTGGATCGGCAAGAAAATTAAAGATAGAAGACAAAGACGGAAAGTCTGTTAGCCTAGAACTTGCACCCTTAGATGCAGAAGGGAAGAAAAAAACAATAGAAGATGCTGAAAATGCATCAGGTTCTTTGTAGTTTGTGTTACAGGTTCACCTACCATGTGTTATTACTAATTTTTTTCTCTCTTTTTATAGCACACACCCGTTGGCCCTTTTTGGCATGTGCACAAACCTGGCGGTAGACAACCTAGACTCAGTGGCTGCCCTTTCATTTTGTCCACACAGGTCATTTTTTGGGCCTGCCAATTTCATCATCTTTCTTTTGGGCCACGGGCATTTTGTACATGTCATGGGTGCTGTTTTTTGGGCTATCAGTCAGACGCTGCGCAGTAGTAAACGTGACACAGAATAATTTATCACACTAATCCACCCCTTCCTTGCCCAAATGTGCTACTACTTGGTTCTTTGATTAGGGAAAGTTCCTTAACCTTATATAAAGAGCACCTCTAGGAAACACCGTGTGGTGGATCCAGTATTTTCATATGATGCAATCCAGTTGTGGCGGTTATGGATCTGGCAGAGCAGACTTCTCTCCAGGTTTGCATGGGACCTGGGGGAGTGGTGTTGGCCCTCAGTAGCAGATCAGTGTCAGACAGTATCATTGTTTTAAGTATTCTGCTAGCATTGGTTGCCATGTCCTTCAGCGACAGCAGAGTGATCGGCCTATACGATTGGAGAGCTGGCTGTATGCTAATCTATCTCATGCTTTCATGTCCAGGACCTCCCTATGAGATTTGCAGATCAGTTGTTGTATACTGTACATGCTGCTTTGCCGGTAGGGACATGGATTGGTGGTGCTGCGGTCTTGTTTAGGATGCACCTTAGTACCTTACACGTGGAAGAGACTAATAGCCACTTTCTTTGGATTTCCCTCATTTCATACAGTTTGTCATGCGTTCGCACAGGCTTTGTCTCTTGGGGTGCCGTTTACTGGCTGTCACAATTTTCAGGTTCTCGCCTTACTTTTGAGGGGGAAGCCATTTTCTTGTTACAAGTCTTAGTTACTGACAGGGCACTCTAGACATGTTGCCAGCCACTATACATGCTTTTGATCCACACCCTCGCGAGATCGTTTTCGCCACAATTATTAGCCATTCTTTGGGTTTGCCCTCATGCTCATACCTCTAGCATGTAATTTGTGCTCTGCTCTTTTGTGTGGATGATCGCACAGGCTATGTCTTTTGAGGTGTCAATTACTGGCTGTTACAGTTTCCAGGTCCTCGCGTCGCTTTTGAGGACGAAGGGGAGGATCCCATTCGTGCACTTTGTGCTTTGCTTTGTTGCATGGGTGATCACACAGGCTTTTCTCTTAGGGTGTCACTTACTGGCTGTTACAGTTTTCAGTTCTCACCTTACTTTTGAGGGCAAAGTTGCAAACTTCAAAGGAAAGGATCCCATTTTCTTGTTGACAGATCTTGGTTACCAATGGGGCACTCGGGACATGTTGCCAAGCTATCAACGTGCTTTTGAGCCAAACTTGTGAGATCATTTTTGCCATTGTGGTTGCAATTATCTTGTGAATGATTTGCAAGGCTAGGTGCTCGCATGGTATTGGTGGTCGGCTCTGCCCTTCAATAGATACAAGTGTCAAGAGTATCCAGCACTCTTGTTGCTTCACCTTGGTTTAGACTCTAGGGCATACTTGTATGGCTAGTGTTGTCTCCCTGGCTGGCCACCCACTGCATAGCATTTAGGCTGCGCTGCATCTTTGTCCGACTGCCCACTTCTGGGCCGGCTGCCCATTTTATGTCTAAAGCCCATTATTTTTTGGGTGCCCCTATTTCTTTTGCAGGGCTGTTGGGCTTGCAGCAGCTACAAAAACGCAATGCAAACTGGGAAAATTTGGCAGTTTTCCCACGATAATACCTTCTCTAGAATTTTCCCTTGGATGGTGGGCACAACAGCACCAAAAACGTAGGGCTGTCCTTCCTCTTGAGGCTCTCAATATTTCAAGGTTCCCAAGGATCCCCAAGTTCTCACAACATCTCCCTTAACATAAATTGACCAGGAATGGTGTTTACTTTAGGCCCCTGTCACACTGGGACAGGCAATTTGCGGCCATGCTGAGATGGCGTGCTGGGATTCGGCGAGGGAAAAGTGAAAGTTGGCTTCGTGAGCTTGTCAGAGGGGCAAGCTAGCTTGCTCGACCAACTTTTGATAATAGCGGCCAAGCTTCAAAAGTAAGCGCGCGAAGACACCGGATAGGATTTGACCCCACACGATCGGCCCGCATTGCGGAGGGGCATCCACTTGGCTACGCACTGTTCCGCTGCATCTGTCGCGCATGCTTTTGTTTAAGTCCCTTGTGTGACACAAAATGGTGGCGGCCACTTGCAAAAGTGAAGGGGGCGGGCGCCCCAGTGTGACAGGGGCCTTAGCTAGGGACATCGGAAAGTTGCAGCTTTTGAGTAACTGAGGGAAAACAAGACCTGTTTTGATCTTGCCTGATCTCAAGGTGGCGCTTGGCGTGCTATGTTTATGACCATAAGTCAAATCTTAGCGTCTTGCTAAGATTTGAGAAAGCTTTGATAAACACCGCACGACACTAAAGCGAAAGTGTAACCACGTCTTGCTAAGATTTGAGAAAGCTAGATTACGGGAAGCTTTTACCCAAAGTTGCGTAGGCGCTACTATGGTCCTTCTCATACAAATGCAAATGCAAACAGACCTCCTCTCTATCCCACGCCGCCACCGGATCTCCAAATCTATTGCGATGAAACCCCTCCGAATCAGCCTCCGAAGGTAGGTTGGCCAAGATCTACAAACTAGCAATGTGTACAAAAGTTGCGGAGGGGGGGGATGTTGGGGGGCGATTCTTATATAGGGACTCTACAAAACAGAAAATGTGTACAAAAGAGGGGACTCAAGCAAAAACCCCACGACCCACTTATATAGGGGCGCCTTTTGATAAATATGCCAACTCAGCCCAAGGCTTACATGGCATAAATGTGCAAAGGTGGCACATTAATGCCATGCCACCACCGCATGGCTAGGCTGAAACACCGCAGAAAATAGAGACTCTGACGCCTAAGAACAGAGGTCCCACCTATCACAAACTTATGACGTGTCATGACCACCCGGCCATGGAGCTGATGAGGTGGTTGCTGACGTGGACAATTGTACGAATTTTTGCAAATTGCGTTGATATCCCAAGTGGCAAGCTATAGGATTTCCACAATTTGCGGTGATTGCTTTTGGGGCAGTTTTTGGACCATTTGCTTTTGGGATTGACTGCTTTTGAACTAACTGCTTTTGGGGCATCCCTTGTAAGAATAAATAGAGCCCTTGGGGCCTCACTCTGCAGAGCATCTGAAGCAGAGTCTTAGAGCAGAGGCCCTCGGGAATTGTAACTTTGCTCAAGTATTAATATAAACATAAATATCGAAAGGGGCGCCAGATTTTGGGGCCAATATCTCTGGGCACAAAACTAGGCCGGCCCGAGTCGACTCTCTCTCTCTCTCTCTCTCTCTCTCTCTCTCTCTCTCTCTCTCTCTCTCTCTCTATTAAAGTTCAGTGATTTTGAAGTTTCTGTTCGTGTGCTGCTATTAATTTCTCGCTTGGAGTGTCCACGCCTATTACAGTGGTATCAGAGCTCAGAAAGATTCTTCTTCTATAGAGGATTCGATCTTTTTTGCAGCAAACGCAAGTTTTTTATTAAAGAATCTTCGTGCCATTATTTAATAAAAAATGAATCTTCGTGCCGGACTTATTAGGCACTCCCACCCTTACTTCATCGTACATCGGGCGCGCTCCCGTCTTCATCGCTCTCTATTACAGGGCATAAGCCATAAAGAACCCAAGAAGTGCACATGGTTTTCGCGGAGAATTTGACAGAGATAACACCTCTTGGTGAACAGGCAAAGAAAAGTTGAAATCCGGCACAGGAACTCAAGAAAAGAATAAAGAATACGACAAATTTTCAGCAGGAAAGTTTGCCAAAAGACCTTTCAAAATCTCTTCAATGGCTGAGAATTTGGATATGCGACAGAAGGTAAAATTTTTCAACTCGATACTTGGCAGTAGCAGAGCAACCTGCAGGACACCTAGGAAGAGGGGGCGCCCAAATGAGAGTGAAGGCTGATTTTAGTATTCAGCGTGACCTATAGAGAGTGTGTGAGTAGTGGGTGCAGGTTTACAGCTTTAAGGGAAAGCTTGTCTTCTCCTTTGTCTCATGTAGCGCGATGATTTGCTCTCGTGCATCTCTCTCCCCCCTTCACACATATGGTAATGCCCCTCTAGTTGGGCTTCTCAATTGACTATGTATAGTTCTGGGGTTTTATGCACATTTGCCAAGGCAAGAGCCTTCTAAACAAGAACCAGATTAGCTAATTGCTAACCTGCACACGTACGCTCAGTTCCATGCTAAAAGATTGCGAATTTGGAGAGTTTTCTCGCGTAAAAACTCTTCCAAGTCACAGGGGGGCTGTCCCATTGCGTGCGGGAGCCCGTGGGACACGCTAGTAATGTTCACTCCGCTAAAAACAATCCAGAACAGAGAATTATAGCCTACTGTGTTTTTCTGCAGGTTTAGGGTTTCGCACCTAAACTACAAATTAGCACCAGGGGAGCCTTGGGATGCGTGTATAGGGTTTTGGGCATCCGATAGTGACAAAATTGGGACTTACAGCACACTGAAACTCTATTACAGCTCACCAAAAAGCTCCTAAATTACGAGGCAATCCGTCCCAGACATGTGCTTTTGGACCTACAGGAGTTTTGGCCTCGTTATGTTGCTGAAATTGGATCAGAAACCTGCAATTTCAGCCCTCGTCAGAATTGGACAGCTTTGTGAGACTTTGATCTACGTTTCCGGATCGTCTATTCTTAATTGAATAAAGAAACACCGAAAGGGGCGTCAATCTTTGGGACCCACAGGGTGTCGGTCTTCGTGTCCCCAAGAAAAAGGAACCCCTTTCTGTGTCAAAATGTATAACAGAGGAGCAATCTTTGCAAACTTTCAAACGAACGTTGGAAATATGAACACAAGCCCAAAAGCTACGAACTCCATGTACATTCTCCAAATCTAGCCAATCTCAAATAGTCTCAACCTTGGTTGGGTCCATCTATACACCCTCTGCAGAGACGATGTGTCCCAAAAAGTGTATGTCTGGCAAGAAAAACTCGCTCTTTTTCCCATTAACCACCAGCTGATGTTGTCGTAGTATTTGGAAAACCTGTAACAGATGATTTGCTCTCATGCATCTCTCTCCCCCCTTCGCACATATGGTAATGCCCCACTAGTTGGGCTTTTCAATTGACTATGTATAGTTCTAGGGTTTTATGCACGTTTGCCAAGGCAAGAGCCTTCTAAACAAGAACCAGATTAGCTAATTGCTAATCCCTCACACGTACGCTCAGTTCCATCGTGAAAGATTGCGAATTTGGAGAGTTTTCTCGCGTAAAAACTCTTCCAAGTCACAAGGGGACTGTCCCATTACATGTGGGAGCCCTTGGGACACGCGTAGTCATGTTCACTCCGCTAAAAACAATCCAGAACAGAGAATTATAGATTGCTGTGTTTTTCTGCAGGTTTAGGGTTTCGCACCTAAACTACAAATTAGCACCAGGGGAGCCTTGGGATGCGTGTATGGGGTTTTGGGTACCCGACAGTGACAAAACTCGGACTTACAGCACGCTGAAACTCTGTTACAGCTCACCAAAAAGCTCCTAAATTGCGAGGGAATCCGTCCTAGACATGTGCTTTTGACCTACATGAGTTTTGGCCTCATTATGCTGCTGAAATTGGGTCAGAAACCTGCAATTTCAGCCCTCGTCGGAATTGGACAGCTTTGTGAGACTTTGATCTACGTGTCTGGATCGTCTATTCTTAATTGAATAAAGAAACACCAAAAGGGGCGCCAATCTTTGGGGCCCACAGGATGTCGGTCTTCGTGTGCGCAGTGACATTCTAGTCACTGAACGCATCCCTCTCTCTCTCTCTTTTCTTCTCAATGCTCTGTGTGAAGTTAACAGGTAGTTGGAATTAGTACTGCCCTCTCTTGTGTACACGCCGGTTATATCCGCCACCAAGTTCTTCTTTCCCTTCACATGGACAATTTGAAAATGAAACTGCAACAAAATATTTGCTCATCTCATCTGCTTATCCGAGAGCTATTTCTAAGACAAGAAGTATCTCAAACTTTGGTGATCGGTGCACACTGTAAAATCAGCTCCGAGTAAAAAATGGCGCCAATAGCTCCTTTCATATATCTGTGCAACCCACTATGGTCACGAACATCCTACTCTCATAAGCTACAACATGGCCCTCTAGCATTAAGACCACTCCCATACTGCAACCACACGCATCACAGTAAACCTCAAATGGCTTTTGCAAATCTGGTAGAACCAACATTGGACCACTTATCAAATTCTCTTTTAGTGTCTTGAATGTTGCAGTCTCAGATGGTCCCCAAGAAAAAGGAACCCCTTTCTATGTCAAAATGTATAACGGAGGAGCAATCTTTGCAAACTTTCAAATGAACGTTGGTAACATGAACACAAGCCCAAAAAGCTACGAACTCCCATGTACATTCTCCAAATCTAGCCAATCTCGAATAGTCTCAACCTTGGCCGGGTCCATCTATACATCTTCTGTACAGACGATGTGTCCCAAAAAGTGTATGTCTGGCAAGAAAAACTCGCTCTTTTTCCCATTAACCACCAGCTAATGTTGTCGTAGTATTTGGAAAACCTGTAACAGATGGTGTTTGTGCTATGCCTCGCTCTTGGAGAATATGATAAAGTCCTCGAAAATGTGCCCACAAATGACCGGTAGTCTCTAAAAATCTTGTTCATCATCCTATTGAACGTGAGACCGAAAGTCAAAGTAGGAGCATTCGTGAGACCGAAAGACATCACCAAATACGCGTACAATCCAAAGGATGTCCTAAAGCGGTCTTGTATACATCTCCAGGAGCGATCTTGATCTGATGATAGCCACTTTTCAAGTCGGGTCTACTAAAGCATGTAGAACCCTGTAACCTATCCACTATATCATCAATTCTCGGTATTGGAAACCTGTTCTTGATTGTGATTTTGTTGAGAGCTCTGTAGTCAATGCACATTCTCCAACATCTTTCTTCAATACCAACAACACTAACGAACAGTAAGGTGATGTACTGGGCTGAATTAGACCCTTTTCTAGAAGCTCTTTTGGTTCATAATTTCCTCATTTTGAGCTCTGCTAACTCGATAAGGTGGTCGATTCGGTGGCGTGCTATCGGGAATCAAATCAATTGTGTGATCTTCAGGTTGTTGAGGAGGTAACTCTCCCGGTAAGCCTTCAGAGCAGCAATCGGCTTTAGCTTGCAGAAAATCTTGTCATTCCTCTCAAGGTTAAATAAATTTGACGTTTTTATTGTCATTTAACTCACTCAAATAGATCGAGTAAACAAACAGATTAGATTTCATTGATTTTGAAACAGCCTAAGCCGATAAAAGTGGGACAGACAAGCCTTGTAGTTGACCACGGCGTCATTCTTATGGAACCAGGGGATTCCCAAAAGGAAGTCACACCCTTCCAAAGGCATGATGTCTATAGAAGTCCTCGTGTCCTAGATATCCCTGACAATGCAACCGAAGTTTTCCTATGACAGGTGTAATGGCAACATCCCGTCACGATGCCACTAGAACTGCCTCCGTCGGTGGTCCCATTTCCTCTGACATAAACCCAAGTCGAGCCGCCAATTCAATCGAGTTGAAGTTTGCCTTCGCTCCTCCATCAAAGAAGAGAAGGGCTTCTTGATCTCGTACTTTGCTCCACGCTCTGTAGAGCTCTGTACTTTCATCCATTTGTTCTGAGTCGGTCACCACAAAATCCGGTACCAGTCCTGCCTTTGTCTTCCCTTTCTTTGCTCGCTCCTCTGCTGCTCTTGAACTCTGTCTTGTCCTCTGCCATATCATTGGACACTTGGCAAGTGGGGCACTTGGCAAGTACATGCCCTTGTTCCCTGCATCCCTAACATTTTCCCTCTTTGTACTATGTAGTCCCCCTCGACAGGAACTTGCAAGTTGGTAAAAGTTCTTTTGCCTCTTTTGCTATGGTTTAGGACATGCCACATCATCACTTTGTGACGGAACTGCTGAAGGAGCTTCTGCAAGTACGAGTTCAGCTCACAGAGAAGCAGTAGTTCCTTACGCTGCCAAATGTCCAGAAGGTTTTGGACGGACTCAAGAAACCAAAAGGAAGAGACGTCGATGGAAAACATTCTTGGTGGTAACAACCGGCAAGAGGACAACGCAAAAAGAGGTGCCGCAGTCCACAAGGGATCTCCGGATCAGAACAGTCGGCCTACCAAGGGCAAAGGCCAAGAACAAAAAAACTATCACTTCTCTATGACAGTAAAGATGTCTCTATCTCTTTCCCGTCATACTCTCCCAATTCTACTACCTCTATTTCTCATACAATATCTAAACCCTCTTCTAACAGGAAAGCTCCCACTACTTTACATAACACTAAAGCATTCAAGAAAAACAACCGCAAGCGTCACCACATCGTGCGAGTTTTCAAATCCGGTGACAAGGATGTCAAGTTTGACGGTTACACTAGACGGAGAGGTATCTCCAAGGCACTGTCTTTTATTAGACAATTTGATGTTGCTTTTGCAAATGGAAACTTCACCGAAAAATCCAAGTTGCATCATGTTGGGATGTATCTTAAGGAGACAACAATCAAGTGGTGGTTGGCAAAGATTCTCGAAGGTACGCAAGCCACAAAATGAACTCGGTTCAAAGCTACAATTCCTTCCGCCCGACTTCGAGAAGGATATATGGAAGGAATAAGATTCGCTCGCCCATAAGGACACATGAGAAAGTCACGACCTATGTTGACAAGTATTGGTCCGTTCTTCTACAAGTTACCCCTTTCATGAAGATTTTCGAGGAGGAAAAGATGTAAAAGTTCAAAGCATGCCTACAACCACAGCTTCAAAAGAGCATGAAGGTGTTTCCCCATGATACCCTTCAGAGAATGGATCAGCAATCATTGTTGAAGACCTACACTCTACTAGAACTTCCAATACGATGGAACAAAGCACCTACCATGCAAGACAAAGGGCGGTGTTATGTCCTGCTCTTGGGAGAGGGGATCAAGCCCATACGCCATCGGGATAGGCGTCCAGTGTGCGAACGGACGTAGTGTGAACCCGGCCAGTGTGGCCGGCCATTATTATAAAAGGTAGGCCAAGGCATCATTTGAAGTTATCGACCCCCACTAGCAAGAGTGCCAGTGGTTAGCCCGCGAGGATAGGAGTGCACGAGGTCACCTCGAGGAGGTGAGGCCGGGTGGTATGGGACGCCGGGCCTTACAGGTGCACACCTACGTCCTCGGACACTGGCCCCAGCACGGGGGAGCTGCCGGATGGTGGCTATGATCGGGTGGTTCATCCGACGCGTGTTTGTAGGAGGTCCGTGTAGCCGGGAGATCCACTCTCGATGTTTGTTTCATGGTATCAGAGCCGGCTTGGCTACAGAATGGACCATGTGCACACTACAGGCTGGTTAGAGTCGGATAATTACCATTTCATGCAATTATTGATGAATTAACTGTTTGATTGATTGTTTTCTTCTCGTGAGCATGTTTGCAGGTGAAATTTAATGAGCTGCTCGCTGATTTTTATAAAATTCAGCAATTTAGCATGTGGAAGTGCTGAAAATCAGTGGATTATTATTGCTTTTGCTGATTTTTGATGAAAATCAGTGACTTATTCATTGATTTACTGATTTTACACTAAATTCAGCAAATGAAAGCTTTAAAATCTCTCTCTGTAATGCTCTCTGTGCGAAGAGAGAGACAGAGAGAGAGAGAGAGAGAGAGAGAGAGAGAGAGAGAGAGAGAGTTTGGCTCTCCTCTCTGTTACCTCCAAGGTGGATCGAAGAGAGAGAGAGAGAGAGAAGATCCTTGCGCAAAGTAATTGCTGCCAGCATTGGTTTCCAGGGTGGGTTGTTTTTTTTCCAGCGTGGTGCTCAACTGGCAGCCCATCGTGTGCTTGACACAAGCGAGCACAAGCTCTCCCAAGTCATGCGCGTGCGCTCTCCCTGACTCCATGCGGCAAGCAGTACGAGCAGCCAGCGTTCAATTTTTTTAACGCTGCCCCCTTTATTAAGTGACCATTTTAATGTTTTTAAATGGCTAGGCCTTTCAACTGTGAACAGCTTAAAAATTTTAAAGAAAAGTGTGAAACCTACACACTATTGAAAAACTCTTACAGAAAGTGAGTTTTTGCCAGAAGAACTCAATTTTCAGCCCTCTGCCTCTCTCCCACCGCTCCTCTCTCTCACCCGCTCCCGCGCTCCCGCCATCATTTCCTCGCCTTCAGACGCTCACGCCGACGGGTAGAGCTACTCACAGTACAACTTTTGGCGATCGAAAAGTGCAAAAAAGGTCCCAGCTTCACGTGAAACCTTCAATTTTCACGGACTTTGCCATGGATTCCTCAGCTCAGATGTGCAGCGTGACGACGCGCCAGGTAATGTTCAAATTCCGTTCACGCATGCTCTATACACATGGATTACAAGTACCTTCCAGACCTTCGACCAGCGTGTTACCGCTCTGGAAAACGCGAACGTTCAGACGAACATTCGCTTGGCCTCTCTTGAAGGGGTCGTGCAAGGGCTTAGTTCCCGACTTACGGCTTTGGAAAATACTGCTCAATCGACGACTGCACAAATTTCCGAGGGCGAAACCCATCTCCAGCAATTGTGGACGCAGATTGCTGCTTTTGGGCGTTCACAGGGTGGTCCGACTGCCACCATTCCGTACAAAACTGCAAATTTCTCAGGGGAAGAGAAGGAGTGTACGGAACTGCCATAAATAACTGGCTGCATCAATGGACCACTATTTTGATCTCCATGGGGATGTCGAGGATGCAATGGCAAAGGCCAGGACGTTCCATTTGATAAATGGAGCGAATGATGAGAAGAAAAGAACTGCAAACCATCAATTCGGTGAGGGCGCTTCGAGGAAGCGACCCCGATTCCAGCAGAAGTCCAAATCACCGCCGAGATCTTCTCAAGAGAAGAAGAAAGCCAAAAATGCTTCAGTTGCTGATGCAGTGAAGAAGGGGGCTTGCTTCGGATGTGGCCAGACAGGTCACCAAATCAAGGATTGCCCCAAGAAGAAGAAGACACAGAAACCGCAAGGTCGTCCTTCGGTTTAGATTAACGAGATCTCAGGTAACTCTGATGTCATTCAAGTTGAAATTCCATCATCTAGTGCACAGTTCATGCACTAATTGTACTTTTAGCACCAAAGTGTTTGATAAGCATGATCTTCTCCGTTTTCCTGGGAAGATCAATGGTCACGACGTGACCGTACTCCTTGATAATAGAAGCTCACAAAATTTTGTGGATGCAAAATTGGTGCAGAAACTGAGCCTGCGGACGCAGACCATAAGTATCGTGTGAAGCTGGCTCATGGCGAGGATATGAATGTATGGAATCGGATGGTTCCACACTTGTCGCTCGAGCTAGCTAATTACAAAGAGAACCTGGATTTCCACATCATGCGCCTGGACAGAGCAGATGTTATTTTAGGAATTCCATGTCTTTATGATAAACAAAACTTGTTGTATATAGACTATGTACATCGCTCTCTTGTTTTTGTTAAGCAGGACATGCCTCATGTATCTCTGTCGCTTTGTAATCAGGATTTTGTAAATAATGGTTTTGCAATACCAGTTGTTACTGCTTTGGAAATGTATAAAGATACAAAGTCTTCCAATGTTGACTTTTATCAATGTGTACCATCTGCTTGGTTTGATTCGTTAGTGCTTGGTACTTCTGTCACTGAATTTCGTGAAAAATGTTTCATGTTCTTGGGGATTTGAACGAATCAAACCTTATTCGAGAAATCATGACCGATTTCAAGGATGTTTTTCCCAATGATCTACCTCATGGCTTCCCGCCTTCGAGAGGAGTAGATCATGGCATTGAGTTGGTGGCTCGTAGTCAGCCCTTCTCAAAGCAACCCTATCGGTTTAGTAAACCGAGGAGGACGAGATTCAGCGGCAGCTGAAAGATTATCTCGACAAGGGTTTTGTTCGGCCAAGTAAATCCCCATGGGGAGCGCCAGTGTTACTTTCTCGAAAGAAGGATAACACTATGCGCTTCTGTGTGGATTACAAGGGGTTGAATAAGCTCACTGTGAAAATAAGTATCCATGGGACGATCTGCTAGATCGACTTCATGGAGCGTTGTATTTTACGAAGCTAGACCTGCGATCAGGCTATCATCAGATACGGATCAAACTTGGAAGATATTCCTAAGACAGTTTTCCATACGCGTTATAATCACTATGAGTTTTGGTCTTTCCTTTTGGTTTGACCAATGCTCCAGCTACGTTTCAGCTGAATGATCTGCTGAGACCATTTTTAGGCAACTTCGTTGTTGTATTTCTCGATGATACCTTGATCTACAGCCAAAGTTTGTCTGAGCACTTAGCGCATATACGCGCTGTTCTTGAAGTACTGAGAACTGAGAAGCTTTATGCTAAGGCTTCCAAGTGTGAATTCTTTAAGAAAGAACTTTTGTACTTGGGTCACATCATTACTCGCGATGGACTTTGCGTCGACCCTGAAAAAATGGATAAAATACGAAATTGGCCCATTCTGAAGAATGTGAGCCAAGTAAAGTTCTTTTTAGGCTTTACTGGATTCTTTCGCAAGTTTATCAAGGATTACTCTAAAGTTGCTGCTCCGCTTACGCAACTTTTAAAAGGAGGGGTGAAAGGGTCGAAGACTTCAGGTCCTCACCGTAAAGGTAATCCCCCTGTTGTCTGGAATGAGCGTCTCGACGAGAGCTTTCGGACACTAAAGCACTTGGTGACTACTGCGCCAATATTGCACATTGTGGATCCTAGCAAACCGTTTGTGGTTAAAAAGGATGTTAGTGATTATGCCATTGGTGCGGCGTTATACCAGGATGGACGTCTTGTTGCATTTGAAAGTAAGAAGCTTTCTGACGCTGAAATGCGTTATCCAACGTATGAGAAAGCGCTTTACGCCATAGTCCACGCCTTAAGAAAATGGCGATACTACTTGT
Source organism: Adiantum capillus-veneris (assembly GCF_014529385.1). Lineage (NCBI taxonomy): Eukaryota > Viridiplantae > Streptophyta > Polypodiopsida > Polypodiales > Pteridaceae > Adiantum > Adiantum capillus-veneris. Next base: position 30,687,028 of record NC_140945.1, read on the forward strand.
ATGGCTCTACGTTTGTTGCATGGACAGATCATCACTCCTTGCGCTATGTCTCTGATCAGGGTGATCTCAAAGGCCGGAAGGAAAGATGGGTTGAGCTTATGCAGGGGTTTGACTTTGAGATCCGTTATAGAAAAGGATCCAACAATCGAGTTGCCAATGCACTCAGCAGGATTCCTGAGATTCATGCCTTGTTTATGGCTGAAATCTCGATGGCTTTCTATCTCTCTCTCCGAGGGCTATGTCATTCCGATGGCCATTTTGGCAAGATATGGAACGAGGTCGAAGGGGGGTATGACTCATGGGCTTGGGTGATCCGAAGACCCAAGTGAGTCGTGCTCGAGAGACGAAACAGCGACAATATTCCATTAGAGGTGGACTATTGTTCAGAAATGGTAAAGTCTGCGTGCCGGAAATCGATGAGGTTCGACCAAGGATTTTGTGCGAATGCCACGATGTTCCTACACCCAGGCATTCAAATAACTTTGGCTTTGGTCAAACGATATTTCTATTGGCCAAGGATGCGCTCTTACGTAGAGAGCTATGTGAAGAGATGCGCTCAGTGTCAGGTCAATAAAGCAAAGCGCCTTAGGAAAGCTGGCCTGCTACATCCATAGGAAATCCCAGACACCAAGTGGCAGAGTATTTCCATGGACTTCATCGTTGGTTTACCAAATACTAGTCGGGGCAATGACGCTATTTGGGTTGTGGTCGATAGACTCACAAAAATGGCGAAGTTTATACCAACGAAGTCGACAGTGAAAAGCCATGAGTTGGCGGTTTTATTTGTCGATCAGCTTTATAAGTTGTATGGTTTGCCAGAGGATATCGTCAGTGATCGAGATACTAAGTTTACTGGCCGATTTTGGCAAGATGTATTCGCTCATCTTCAGACGAAGTTGAGTATGTCGTCTTCTGACCATCCTCAGTCCGATGGACAAACTGAGAGGATGAATCAGACGTTAGAGGACATGTTGAGAGCTTATGTCTCTCATAGGCAATCTGATTGGGAAAGGTATCTTCCACAATTAGAGTTTGCCTATAATAGTAGCAAGCATTCTGCTACTGGATTTAGCCCGTTCATGCTTATGTATGGATTTGAGCCTAAATCCCCGATTGCTATTGGCTTAGAGAAAGTCAAGGAACGCCAAGCTCGTGATTTCCTGTATGACATGCAAGAAATGCTCGAATTGGCTAAGGATAGTATAAGAACGGCTCGTGATCGAGTCACTACTTATGCCAATCAAAAGAGATCTCCAAGGACTCTAGATGCGGGACAATGGGTCTATCTAAAGATACTCAAGGATTCCAAGACTATGCGAACCGGAAAGCATTATAGGCTTTCAGCTAGATATTGTGGTTCGTTCTTGATCACAAAGAAAATTGGCCAAGTTGCCTATAGACTGGCTCTTCCTTCGGATGTTAGTGTACATCCAGTGTTTCATGTCAGCCGCCTTAAAGTAAAATTAGGCGAAGCCGACGTAGTTGTGCCTATCGAGGAAAATGTATGGCAAGATATGCAAACTCAGTATATTCCCCTAGAAGCAGAGACAGTTATAGATCATTGTACCCGTCATTCGCGCCAAAAAAGCTTATGACGAGTACTTAATTAAATGGAAGGGTCAATCTGAAAGGTTTGCTACTTGGAAACCAGTTAGAGCCCTAAAAGCTCAGTATCCCCACTTCATTGATGAGGACATCAATGGTTCTTAAGGGGGGAAGTATGTTATGTCCCGCTCTTGGAAGAGGGGATCTAGCCCAGACGCCATCGGGATGGGCGTCCAGTGTTCGGGCGGACGTAGTGTGAACCCGGCCAGTGTGGCCGGCCATTACTATAAAAGGGAGGCCAAGGCCTCATTTGCAGTTATCGACCCCCACTGACAGAGTGCCAGTGGTTAGCCCGCGAGGCTAGGAGTGCGCGAGGTCACCTCGAGGAGGTGAGGTCGAGTGGTATGGGACACCGGGTCTTACAGGTGCACGCCTACGTCCTCGGACGCTGGCCCCAACACGGGGGAGCTGTCGGATGGTTGCTATGGTCGTGTGGTTCGTCCGGCGCGTGTCTGTAGGAGGTCCGTGTAGCCGGGAGATCCACTCTTGACGTTTGTTTCAGGCAGTATATGACAATCATGGCAACTAAGGTAAAAGGCATCTCCCTAGGGACCCTGATCACTCTAAGAAGCCCGAGGGCATTGGTAAGTGGCTTAAGTATCTCTTGCCCGCCCAAGTACAAACCTTCAAAGAAGAAGGAAGATGTTTCTACTATGGAGAGGAAGGACATATGAAGCCCGACTCCCTTGTTCAGTAGCAGCAGCAGCAACAAGTATCTTCAAGGAAGGAACAAACGAAGAAGGAACCCGCTCCACCAAGTTCAAATTCTACTATGTACAAGGGAATACAGAAATGGAGAGGGGGCCCGGGGGAGCTTCAACTTCTAAAGGGCTAGGGATCTTTGAACAACCAGCGAGTATTGATCCTCTATGATCCGGGATCTACAGACAACTTCATCTCTCTTGATATTAAGCCTTACAAGGCACTCCGATCACAACCGGATCTACATTTGAGGGGTTGACAACCAATGCAACTCTTGTGCAAGGACAGCTCAATCTTTCGTTTTTGATGGCACCCGTCGAAGGATGTGACATTATCCTAGGTATCCTATGGCACTTCCATTATCCAACCGGTCCCACATTATGTGGAAAAATCCCTCACCTTTGAATTAGAGGGCAAGAAAATTAAAATTTTTGTTAATGATGAGAATAAGCTATTCCCTATTATAAGCGTAAGCCATATCTCCATTAAAAAGGAAATAAAGAAGTGCGTTTCTGCTTACTTGACTTTCGCATGAGAAAGGGATAAGTCGCTCTAATTGCCTCATTGCGGGTAGGGTCTACGATTCACTACTATGGAGTCATTGCAAGAACTCAACCCACTTGAAAGAAAACACCTCTAGATGTGTGAAAGCACTCATTCATGTAGGAACTAATGCTCAAAATGAATGTGCGAATCCATTAGGATCGCTACTTCTATGCCCTAATGCATGATTCCCACCCCTCGTATCGCTCAATTTATCGAACTATACATCCTTTAGCAAGTCAAAAATTGTACCTAGTCTTACTGAGAGTTAAATCCACATCCATAGGACCCCCAAGGCTCAAGCTACTTCCAACCGAGCGCCAAGCATAGGACTGTGGTCCTACGTCGCAAGAGATTCCATACCACCAATTAAGGGTCTCTCCTCCATACAAGAAGACTCTCTGCACGAGGCAAGGCTCGCTACCCAAGAGTAGATAGCAAATAATGAGCTTCCCAAGTAGTGCTCAACTCTCATAAGCAAGGTCAATGTGAGCTCAAGTTCTCTAGGAAACATGGATACAATATTGACTGACCAGGCAATCTTGTTGCAGGGGGGGCGAGGGGGTACAAGCTATAGAAAGTTCTTGATAAGCCTCAGAACTTGGCCCACATAGGAGCTCGAAAAGATCCAATAGAATGCCACGTACCAAATCTTATTAGCCATCAATATCCTCTCAACCAATGAGAGACGAGTTGAGCTCCAAGGAAGAAATGTAGTATGAATGGTCAAGAGGAGCGACACGATCTACGACTCTCGCATCACCAACGTGACACCCCAAATACCATACAGGAGTCTAGGCAATGGAAGTAAGAGAATAGTTACAATCGAGAATTCAATCCTTTGTTCTTTCCTTGTGTTAATAAACACAACTTTGCGATATTGATGGTTCTTTTTCTTGAGAGAAATTTAATAAACACAACTTTGCGATGGTTCTTTTTCTTGAGAGAAATCGAAAAGATTAGGTCAGAGAGAGAGAGAGAGAGAGAGAGAGAGAGAGAGAGGAGAAGGACGCACAATGGGGTCTCAACCAACCCTTTCAAGGACCCCCCACACCGTCACCGATGTGGTATTTGCTTTAGATAGCGTACATGGAATGTACACCAATGCAATACCTCGAAATACAAGAATCAAATCGAATGGATGATGTAGCCGTAGTAACACTTTGCGATAAAGCACCTCCGAAGCTGATTTGATATACCTTCTTGATCCCGGCTTAATGTGGGATACGGATGCCCATCACAAGGTAAATTTGGCACTGATTTGCACACCCTATCCAACACGATACAAGAGCTGAATGCTGGCTGTAAAAACGCAGATCTTAGACATAAAACGCGGGAAATCCATTGTGAGAAACCAAGATGAAAATACGGAAGATGATGGAGCGTATGATATGCCACAGAGGCTTCTTCTTCAAGGAGCGATAGGGCACCAAGGAAGGGAGACGGCTGCCGGAATCACCAATGGGCTGCAGCAAAAGAAGGCGCCAACAAAGGGGAAAAAGCCAGGAAGGAGAGAGCCATTGTGCCAATTCTCTTGACAAAAGGATTCTTGGGTTGGGAGAGGTATGGCAATTTCACCCAGACATTGACCCTCCCAAGTAAATTATTGAAAGTGACTTTTTTATGATTTATTTCATGATAAATCATAAATCATGTCAAAGTCATTTTCCAGCCCAACCTTACAAATTATGTAAGATACACTTGGGGTATAAAGGGAGCAAAGTCATTTTCCGACCCAACCTTACAAATTATATAAGATACACCTGGGGGGTATAAAGGGAGCAACCTACTCCTTTGCATCAAAAAACTTGGGTGAGGCAGCTTCCAAAGCCATCACTGGCACATCGCAGTTGGGGGGCCTTGAGAGGGTTGGTTGAGACCCCTTCCGTGCATCCTCCTCTCTCTCTCTCTCTCTCTCTTTTTTTTTTTTTTTGGAAAAATCAGGGCTGTATATTACTGAGTACAATAGAATCCCCAACGGATGCCAAAATAGCCTGTCACGTGGGGTGTACAAGCTGAATGTAAGGATGAGAGCCACTATAGTGACAACTCAACTAGTACAATCTCATGGTGGTCTGTGTGATGAGTGGAGGAGAAACCACTGAGGAGGCACATAATGCCATGTAATCTATCCACCTGTAAGTGTGAAGAAGAGTGGAGATCTTGCCCAACGCCGAAGGAAATCAAATCGACGAGCCTCGGCTGCTCTAGATGTGCCTGAGGAAGAATCCCACTGCCAGATGAGAGCCACTATAGTGACAACTCGACTAGTACAATCTCATGGTGGTCTGTGTGATGAGTGGAGGAGAAACCACTGAGGAGGCACATAATGCCATGTAATCTGTCCACCTGTAAGTGTGAAGAAGAGTGGAGATCTTGCCCAACGCCGAAGGAAATCAAATCGACGAGCCTCGGCTGCTCTAGATGTGCCTGAGGAAGAATCCCACTGCCAGATGAGGGTGTGAATGATGTCCAGCCAAATGACAGTGAGGGTATCCTGAAGGAGCTGCGGTGCCGCACTGAGAATATGAAGACAACGAGCTCTCCAAACATTCCAGAGTGCAATGCTGGTGATTACTGAGAAGATTTCATCACGTGTTTGAGGATCTCCTTGCCAAGCAATCTGTGGTAACATAGCCAAAGTCCCTCGTCTGTAACCAGTCGCGGTAAGCATAAGAGCTGGATCTGTGTCTGAGCCCTCGTAGAAAAGATGCGGTCCGGGCATCGGCATCAACCAGGAAACAGATCCCCAAGTGAGAAATCCATGCTGAACTCCAGCTCTGCTAAGTAAAAAACCAACTGCTAGCCAAACTGCATGAGAAGACGAGCATGACCAAAGGCAATGCGCAGGTGACTCAGGTAGGCGCAAAGAACATCGAGTACATAACGGATCGTGACCCATAGAAGCTAACCAAGTCCCAACTGGAAGTCCTGCATGTGCAATCATCCAAAGGAAAAAGGAAATTCGACGAGCCACATGTAAATCCCAGATGGCTGACCAAAATTGTCGTAGATAGGCATGTGAGAGACCTGAATGTAACCAGAAACGCATACGAGTGGGTTGCTCTGGGTGCTGTCTCATCAATGCGAATCTTCCAATTCTGACTGTATACTCAAAGAATGATACATGTGCCCCGGTAGGGTTAGAGTGAGGCCAATGCCACTCTCCTGGGTCCCAATAAAGCTGAGATAGGGCACGACCCTCCCACACCCAAAGCCTCCAAAGTGCAGCATCAGCGGAAGCGAAACGGGGGTCAACACAATGACGCTTCCCGCGGGAGCCAACTACTCGTATGGCCTCCCAGCGAGCATCGGGGTAGACAAGGTGCGGAGAGGTAGTAGCATAAGTCAGTCTAGCATGCATCCCCGAAGAGTAGTCAGTATCAACTGTGAACAGCATAGTGTCGAAACGAACTAGTAAGAGAGTGCTCTGATAGAAGAAGCCTTCCCAGCCACAATGTGGAGGCATCTGAACTGTACCGCGCATGACTGCGTCCCAGTGTGAAGGAATGGCGGAGCCAATCTCAAGCAGTCTGTCTGTTACCCCGCGACCAATGTCATAATGTTCTGCCACAAAATCTGCATCCAGCATACGCGTCTCATGAAGCTACCGCATAGAGGCAGCAGGTCCAGTGTCCCAAGCAGCCCAGTCAATGTGAGTCCTCTCTCCAAGCTGACGAGGTGGATTAACCGAAGAATCAAGAACTGCATCATTCCAAATGAGAGGCTGGCGCTCAATCTCCTCACGGCATGAGGGAGGTGAGCGTTTGATAGCGCGTCGCATGGATACCCAAATCTGAAGGAGCGAACGAATGAAGGGTGAGAGAGTGCTGGTGCACAAGGGGGCATCCGTGAAGAGAAAACGATACCCTGTTTGCCAAGTATGGCCATCTCTAGTTCCGAGGCGCGGAGTCGCTGTGGAAAGAGCGGCCTGAAGAAGCATCTTCCAAGGTTCTTGGCCGGGAAAAAGACCCCGAACAATAAGCTTGGTAAGAAGGGCACGACTCTGTAATTCTGAATCAATAATGCCAAGGCCCCCCTCTGATCTAGGACGAATAATCGTGGACCAGCGAACTCGCGCACGAGTATCAGTAGTCCCATCTGTGCCACTCCATAAAAAGTTCCGCACGAGTCTGCATAGCTGAGCTATCACACCAGAATGTAGCATCCAACAGGAGGCCGTATACCATACTGTAGCCAGAATGACCTGGTTGGCGACCAATGCGCGGCCAGCCAACGACAGATGACGTGAAGACCAATGACAAAGCTTCCTGCGAATAGACTGTAGCACAGGTGCAAACTGCTGCTGTGAGGAAACGTCAAATCCAACCTGGAAGCCCAGATATCTGCATGTCTGACCTGGCTGTAGCCATGTGAAACCATCAGTTACCCCCCAAGTAGGTATGTCATCACTGCCAACCAATAACCCATAGGATTTATGCCAGTTAATGCGTGCACCACTGGCAATGCAAAAAACCTCCAGGGTTCCCCGCATGTCATCAAGAGCTGCTAACTCATAGCGCAACATCAGCATAGTGTCATCAGCAAACTCCTGATCGATAAGGTCCGGAGCTGAAGGTACTGGCATGGTCAAGCCACGAAATGCATGACTCTGAGCACGAAGAAAGTCTGACATAGTCTCGCCCACAAACAGATACAGATATGCTGCTAAAGGGCATCCCTGACGGACAGATCGAGAGAGCTCAAAACTGCGATTGACACGACCACCAATAGTAATAGCACTGCTGGCAGTTCTGAAGAGAGCGGAAATGCCTGAGATCCATCTTGAAGGGAAACCCATCCTAGCCAATGATCCTTCGAGAAACTCCCACTCAACACGATCGTATGCTTTCTCGAAGTCAAGGATGAAAAAAGCGAGAGGTTCTGAAGATGATCTGGCCCACTCTACTGCCTCATAAAAGGTGAAGATATTGTCCAGTATGCATCGATCCATAACAAAGCCTGTCTGAGAAGTGTGAATAATATCTGGTAAGAACGGTCGCAAGCGATGGCTGATCAGTAACGCTAATATTTTATAGACCGAAGGGAGGAGAGTAATAGGTCTCCACTGGCGAAGCTGAGTGGTGTCTCCCCCTTTCGGAATAAGAGATATGAGTCCTGAACAAAGATCTCTCTCTCTCTCTCTCTCTCTCTCTCTCTCTCTCTCTCTCTCTCTCTCTCTCTCTCTCTCTCTCTCTCTCTCTCTCTCTATACATATCTACCTAATCTTTCTGATTCTCTCAAGAAAACTAAAAAGAATCATAAATATTGCAAAGTTGCATTCATTAACACAGAGAAAGACAAAGGATTGTGGAAGTGTAAATTCTCAAGTCTACCTATTCTCTCAATTCGGTTGCATTTGACATTGGTTTATGAGCTTTGTTTTTGCACTAATCTTCTAATCCTAAAGATTTTTTTTCTCATGTTTGAGAGTGTGTTTGAGCATTTTGCCCAATGCCGCTTCTCACACTTAGGGAACTACAAGACCTTCCATTACGTGTACATTGGAAACATAAGCATTGTATATCGGGGTTGCAATTGTGGTGCGCCTACGAGAGGGTAGTTGCCTTGGCGTGAGCATTATACCACCTTGACATAATGAGACCTTGCATGGATATTTGCAATCATAACTTCTTTGACATCACATATCGCATTGCTGCAAACATGCATTGGAAACATGTAGATATTGATGTCGATTATCAGGATTTGTTAAAAGCCTATGACAAGAAGGAAAGCCTACATCTAATCAGCCTTATGTCGATTATCACGATTTGTTAAAAGCCTATGACAACAAGGGAAGCCTACATCCAATCAGCCTGTTTGTTTTGAAGTCTTTGCACACAGTTGCATGTTCTAAGCAATTGGGAGTCACCAATTGAGAGTCAAAGTGTTCCAATCCAGGCAACCACCGTAGGAGTTTTCCATTGCAGAGACGTGGATTTATCTAGAACCCCAAGAGAAGCCTCTATCTTTGAGGAATTACTTGGTGGTTTCAAGACACATCATATAGAGGATTTTCGTGGTTCGTGCGCAATCCAAAGCATATACCCATCTTCATGTCAAGTGTGCATTGCACTTGAGACATGTGGACAAGCTACTGCTATACGTCAGCATCTGTCTTTGTTAGTATAGCTGAGGATCTAGCTCATAGTAACATGGAACGGCAGGTCGAGGTCGAGAACAGGAACGAGGACGGGGACAGGACGACAAAAGTTAGGGAATGGGGACGGGGGTCGGAACGGCAAAAAAAAAAAAAACAAAGTTTTTTTGGCATTTATTGACCTACACACAGAGCATCCCTTTGACCACAAATTGACACTAAATAGACCAAAGAACATAAGTCGTATAGACGCAAATGTGCTAATAAAACATCGAGAAATGAGGACCCAAAGGGTGGCTTTTATAGCCATTGGGGTGCTTCAAAGTTCAAACATATGGTTGTTGGAGAGAAACTAGCCATTAGAAACGATCAGTTTTACAAATTTTAAAAAAAGTCCCCTCCCGTCCGTTGCTGTCCCTGGGATGTTTTGGCTGCGTTCCCACCTGGCAGGCCGTTTGCCGTCCGTCCCCACCCATCCCCGTCCCGGAACCAAGCGTCCCCCGTCCCTAGGCTCCGTCCCCTCCGTCCCCTGTTACTATGATCTAGCTTGACACTTTGTGAGCCTCTAGAAGGACATGCATGATCAAGCAGGTTAATAGTTGCATACCCTAAACAGTACGGTCAATTAAGCATATAGGCATGTGAATAGTCTCTAAGGTCACTTAGGTTAATTGATTAAGTAAAAAAAACCTCTTAAGAGTGGAGTTGTGGGTTTTCCCCTACTGCTTGACCCACTCCCATTTTGCTATATATATGAGCTTGGGGGTCTTCTGTGTAGCACACCAGAACCAGTACCCGCCAGGGATGGAGGCATCCATCCCACATAGCACCTTAACATCCCTAGCGTTTTACACCACAGCCATTGTTTCCAGATTTAGCCCAGCGTTTTCAAAATTCAGCATCAGCGTTTTCATCCCTTAGCCTCATCGCCATTGGCAGTACCCTCAGCATCAGAATCAGCCCTAGCATTTTCAAATTACCATCATCAACTGGAGTTTTTGCAGCTCCTCAGCACACCGCATAGCATTGAGAATTTCAGCATTGTAGCATTTGTGCAAGTAATCTAAAGAAAGTACTTGCTCTGGCAACAGAGCAAGGGGGCCCTTGAGTGTGGTTGGGATCTGACACGGAGTGGCATCTCTCTCTCTCTCTCTCTCTCTCTCTCTCTCTCTCTCTCTATGCCTCTCACTTTCATTGTGTTCAATTTCCTGAAGTAAAATAACCTTGTATCTGTGCGAAGTACTAAGCTAAAATCCTTAAACTCTTCCACTAGTGACCTTGGTGGACATCGGCGTTGGCATATCCATCCATCAGCTCTATAAGCATCTATATGGTTTGCGATTTGGTTCACTCCATCCGAGTTGGGGCAACAAAGGTTATTGTTTGTTGGTAACCAACAAGGGCATTGTTGATCCACATTACAATCCATTGCTTGCAAGTAAACGCACCATGACAATCCATGTCACTCCGACATTTTCGAGCATGAACATCCTGCAAATAGGCGCAGAATATTGCTTGTACTAAATCCCCTAGGCTCTAATACATTTTTGTGTAGAAATTTGGCTTTGGAAGTCGACATAGCATGTCCACATAACAACCAAATCCAGGTGCATATGACATCCCCTCCTCCTTAAGGTGAGGTATTGTAGCAGGCTACAGTGTCACTTTCACAGGACACTCAGTTAGTACAGTTGGTTCAGTCTGGTTCACACTGGACGGACTCTCTAGGCTGGGCAGTGACACGTGGCAGGATACGGACGGTGGTCTAGTGGACATCGTGGCCAGGTCACCACCACCACTCACTTTGGAGATTGGCTTAGGTGGCTAACATTTATGGGCCGTTGGTGGATCATCTTCTGGATATATGGTCCAGCGTCGTCGTCTGGAGTATAGAGTCTTACACAAAGCACCTCGGCACTCACCCTGCACATCTGAGCCTCGACATCCCGATTGTACCTGAGAGTCCTCGGCTGGAGCTGAGTGTGTTGCCACGCCAGAGTCTGTATCAGTGCTTTGAGATAGTCGAGTCATTTGTGAGGTCTACTGTTGTGGTTGCTGTTGTGTCTGTGAGCGTGGTTGTCTATTGTTTCCTGTTTCCAGTCTGTTTTGAGTGAGATTGTCACGCACATTGCACTAAGAAGCACCCACTGTAGAGAGCACGACACACTATCTGCGCTACAGGTGCTCTCATTTTGGCGATCATGCTGGGGACCTCAACTGAAGTCTCACTCTGTTGAGTAGCTGGTTTTCTTCGCTTCGCCTGTGCAGCCTGTTGGTCTGGTCCAGTTTCACCCTTGACAGCTTAATCCAGCTGGTCTAGTTTCTCGCCTTGCTGGTCCGGTCCTCTCTCACCCTGGTCCACCCAGTCCTCGTCCTGGTCTAGTCCTTCTCGTCCCTGGTCTAGTCCTTCCTCGTCCTGGTCCAGGCCAGGTGGTCTAGTCACTCGCCCAGGTCTAGTAGAGTCTAGACCAATGTTCAGCCAAGTGAAGGTCGTCTTGCCCAACTGAAGGTCTTCTTGCCCAAAGCTTGGTGGGGTTGGCGGTTACTGCATGACACATACAAGGAGGTCATTGGAGCGTCAAAGTGCACTACTGAGTCCTCTGAAGTACTACCACAGACGGCGTCAACCCTTGGTGCCCAGTAGAAGCATATTAACCCCATCACCCATACCTCCTCATACGGCTACCTCCATTCCTTCGACCGGTTCTACATCCTCCAGGTCACCTTCTCCAGTAAGGCTCTCCCCCATTTTGTTACAGCAAGCTAGTGAGCAACAGACTCGGGAGCAAGAGGCCATGGAGGAGCTCACAAGTGTTCTGGCAAAGGTGAACATCAAGTTCCCTACCTTTAAGGGTCTCTCCACAGAGGATGCAGATGACCATGCTTGGAGGTTTGTCTCTCTTTGCAGAGGTCGTGGCCTCAACAGAGAAGACGCATACCTGGTGCTCTGCCCGTCCACCTTGGATGGTCTTGCAGATAAATGGTACAATCAATTTGCTGAAAACCACTTTACTACTTGGACCATGTTAAGACAGCAGTTCTGTGAAGCTTTCCGACCAGGGGATTATCAAGAGAAGATTCTAGATGAGTTGGCCAACCTGTTGCTCCAGCCCAAGGAGACATTTGCAGAGCTCATGACCAAAACAAAGTCCCTGGTCGCCAAGCTGCCTCATCAACCAGGGGAATTCATGGTGAAGAAGTGGGTAGAGAAGGCTCTGCCTAAGACTTCTCAACAAAAGCTCAGAGAAAGTCTCCGTCCTGAAGCCAGTATGGAGGACTTTGTTGCTGCTGCTACTAGAATAGAGGGAGCAAGAATGCAGTTCACTGACTCTCCTCAGTTAGATACTGTCCCTGTACTCGTGGACAGTCCATCAGACCCATTGACTTCTTTACGAAGGGAACTGGAAGCCCTAAAGTTACAGCGGGCCCTTCACGAAGAGAGATCCTTCTCTCTCAGACAGGAGAAGCCTCCACATCAAGAGGCTTATGATCAACATAAAAGAGAGTTAGCTCAGGTCTCAACAGGAGACTAAGGCTATGGTATGGTGTAGTTCATGCTGCTCTCCAGGACACCCTCCACAGGACTATCCCCTTCGCTCTTATTGCCACTTCTGCGAAAAATCGGGTCATGAAGATAAGGATTGCTACTATATAAAGGGATTGCACAAAATACAGCAAAGTCTTGGTCCTACTCTCCAACAGGGGTTAGCACCAGCATCCAACATGGTTTCCCACTACGGCCATCCCAACTACATGCCACCTTTGCTCAATACCCCTGCTGTCCAAGGTATGTCAAGTACTTTCCCGACTCAAAGTTTTTATAATGCTAATGCCACCTCAACCCCTCAGAGCTTCTACACTTCAGCCTCCAACTCCATGCAGCAACCACCTCGTCCCCCGTTTCGTCCTTCCAATCGGCCCATACTCTGCTACAGATGCGGAGAATATGGGCATTATCAGAGCAAGTGTCCTTTACCTGAGGGGTCCCCTCCTTGTCGTCATTGCCCTGATTCGAAGGATCACTACAGTAAGGATTGTCCCACGCAAAGGGCATCCACGTCTTCAAGCTCGACTCAGAACCAGCAAGAATTCCCCTTCCTGAAGATAAACTTGATTACTGTGAACACCGTGCCTCAAGCATCACCTGCTACTCATGTGGTTAAGCCACTGCAAGTGGAGGAGCTTGCTGGTGTCCTTACTCGGGCACAAAGAGCAGCTCTTGGTCTCAGTCTGCCCACAGGTCCACCTCGCCAGTCCCCACTTCCTCAATCTGGTCTTTCCGACCCAAAGGACGGGTCCTTCAAAATTGCTCAGAGCAAACCAACTTCCCTGTTATCTGACATTGATGGAGCCTTCCTGGAAGCAGTGGCTGACTTGGAACAGATTAAGGTCCCAAAGGGAGCCCAGTTCGAAGGCGCCAAGCCCACAGCAGAAGCCATCTTGAAAAATACTTTTCAGCAGGCGTCACTATACGACATGCTAAGGCTCGACGCAACACTCAGAAGTGACACCCTGTCAGTCATTCAGTCTCTGTACCCGAGGGCTGGGCCTAGTGGCGGGCACCTCCCAATGCGACCATCAGAGTCCTATATGATATCTAATCCCGCTGCTCCACTCACTGATTATAGAAGCCCTCGCCTTACAGTGTCCGTTTTAGGTCGGCAATTCTCAGGAGTGATAGTGGATGGTGGATCTGGCATCAACCTGATGCCCGAGTTCACTATGTTAGCTCTAGGTCTACAGCCTACTCGCCCTTCTCCCTTCACAGTTACGTTGGCCGACCAGCGGACAGTCTACCCAGTGGGCATAGTGGACAATGTGCCTCTGCATGTACAAGACTTTACTTTTAACTTGGATTTTGTTGTGGTTCGTCTTCCCGAGGTTGAGGGCGGATTTCCTTTGCTTATTGGAAGACCATGGCTGCGACACATTAAAGCACTTCATGATTGGGGGAACGACGCAATGTGGATACATACTTCTCGCTCCTCGATGCAACCCATTCTCTTAGAAGGTGGTATGGATCCCATGGTGCAACAAGTTTCTTTGTCAATGGAAACCAAACTTGAACAAGAACAACCTACTATACCTGAAGGGTCAGATGATGATCTGCTCGAGTGGTTGGAGGCTACCAAATCTCTATGCCTTGTTATGGAGTCTCTATTCACTCTTGGCCTGAAGATACACCCTCTTCAAATGTTTCCACAGTCACTAAACCTAATGTGCCAGCTAAAGTGTTGAAGGTCACAGAAGATACTCATGATGCGCTCTCGATGAAAGCCCTCTTGATGAAAGCCGTTGAATTTGAAAAGCCTATGAAAAAGTATATAAGCGAGAAGAAATCTCCACTACAGGAGTTCACCACCCCTCAAACATCAACCCCAACCTCTGTGGTGTCTGCTTCCCAACCAGAACAAAGCTCTCCTCTGCGTCGTCTAGCAAACTTCCTTCAGAGAGCCCGTCCTGCAGGATGAATTCCAAGATCATGATAGCTGTCTTGCATGTGATGCTCATTATAGCTATAGCTGAGTGCTCTTTATTTGCCCCTATCTACCTTTCCCCTCTCCCCCTAGCCCTCGACCTACCCTCCCCTCGCCCTCGCCCTACCCTCCCCCTCGCACTCGCCCTAGTTCACTCCCTCGCCCTATCTTCCCCCTCTTCCCCTCCCCCTCGCCCTACCCTCCCCATCACCCCCTCGCCCTCGCCCTATCCTCCCCCTCGTCCTAGTCCACCCCCTCCCCCTTCCCCTCGCCCTCCCCTCAACCCTACCCTACCCTACCCCTCCCCAACTCGTCCCCCTTCCCCTCCCCAACTCGCCCAACACTACCAAACTCGCCCCTTCCCCTCCCAAACTAGTCCCTCCCCCTCCCCAATTCGTCCCCCTTTTCCCCTCCCCAACTCGCCCCCCCTCCCAATTCGTCCACCTACTCCCTCTTCCTATTCGGCCTTTTCACCAAATCAGACCCTCCCAATTAGTCCCTTCCCAATTCAGTCCCCCTCCCAATTAGTCCCCTCCCAATTCAGCCCTCTTCCAAATACGCCCCTCCCAAACCCAATTGGCCCTCTGCCCAATTAGTCCCTTCCCAATTCAGCCCCCTCCCAATTAGTCCCTTCCCAATTCAGCCCTCTCCCAAATGCGCCCCTCCCAATCCCCATTGGCCCTCTGCCCAATTAGCCCCTTCCCAATTCAGCCCCCTCCCAATTCGGCCCTCTGCCCAATTAGTCCCTTCCCAATTCAGCCCCCTCCCAATTAGTCCCTTCCCAATTCGGCCCTCTGCCCAATTAGTCCCCTCCCAATTCAGCCCTCTCCCAAATGCGCCCCTCCCAACCCAATTGGCCCTCTGCCCAATTAGTCCCTTCCCAATTCAACCCCTTCCCAAATTCGACCCACCCTCCCAATTCATTCCCCTCTTTCCCTCCCAATTCAGCCCGCTCCCAAATTCGCCCCTCCCAACCCCAATTGGCCCTCTACCCAATTAGTCCCTTCCCAATTCAGCCCTCTCCCAAATTCGCCCCTCCCAACCCCAATTGGCCCTCTGCCCAATTAGTCCTTTCCCAATTCATCCCTCTCCCAAATTCTCCCTTCCCAACCCCAATTGGCCCTCTGCCCAATTAGTCCCTTCCCAATTCAGCCCCCTCCCAATTCGTCCCCCTCTTTCCCTCCCAATTCAGCCCTGAATTGTCATCATCTTTGCATAAGAATCCGCCATCCTGCGTTTGAGCAAAGAAACCTCCTCCTCCCAAGTGTTGAATTCTCTTGCCAGCAGCAATCATTTCTTGCATGGTTGGGCCTAGCACCTGCTTCAAAAAAGATGTACTATGCGGTACCTACTGGTTTTATTTCCTAGTTTTTCAGTATTTCCTCTCACCGAGACGGTGAGCGGTCTTGTGGCGGGCAACCTTGAGCAGGCTACAGTGTCACTTTCACAAGACACTCAGTTAGTACAGCTGGTTCAGTCTGGTTCACACTGGACGGACTCTCTAGGCTGGGCAGCGACACGTGGCAGGATACGGACGGTGGTCTAGTGGACATCGTGGCCAGGTCACCACCACCACTCACTTTGGAGATTGGCTTAGGTGGCTCACATTTATGGGCCGTTGGTGGATCATCTTCTGGATATATGGTCCAGCATCGTCGTCTGGAGTATAGAGTCTTACACAAAGAACCTCGGCACTCACCCTGCACATCTGAGCCTCGACACCCCGATTGTACCTGAGAGTCCTGGGCTGGAGCTGAGTGTGTTGCCACGCCAGAGTCTGTATCAGTGCTTTGAGATAGTCGAGTCATTTGTGAGGTCTACTGTTGCGGTTGCTGTTGTGTCTGTGAGCGTGGTTGTCTATTGTTTCCTGTTTCCAGTCTGTTTTGAGTGAGATTGTCACGCACATTGCACTGAGGAGCACCCACTATAGAGAGCACAACACACTATCTGCGCTACAGGTATAGGGACCGAGCTCCATGCAAACCACAAGATGGTCTCCAATAAAAGTGCTTCTAAATTATGTCCTCTGTAACGGGGACGGGCACCACATGCCAATGGAAAAGAACAGACTGAACAACTTTAAGTACTTCAAATAACAACTGACAAATAACAACTGAACTGAAAGAGATGCACCACACACGAGACGAGAAGTGGCGGAATTCCACCCCTAGAGAGCACTGGCCCCAAACTTTGGGGCCCTTTTCGGTCTTTCTTTATATTTCTTGAACTCAGTACAACGCCGGTACTCCAGACTCTGCACCTCCACGCGGGACTGTGCCAGAGAATGAGCCCTTGGCTCATATTTGAAGGGCCCTTGGACATGAAAAGCGCTTACATGAAAAGCTTTAAACTCAAAATCTTCTCGCCCAAAAGCAGGTGTCCAAAAGCAGCCAGCACCAATTGCAGAAATCTGTACAGCTGCCACATCAACACTTGCAACGTAAAACATGAAATTCCGTACTGGCTTCCACATCAGCATGTCAGCGCAAATGCGGGGGTTCTGTACACCTGCCACGCCGTCAGCCTCTACGCAAGAGATTGTGTGTTCGTGTGATCCTGCTTTATTTTAATGCCTTTAGGTCACTTGGGCCCCATCGCACATGGTTCCATAAGTTGACGAGAGCTTCTCTTTAGAAATAGGCCACTCGATAAGACTTTGCAAGTTGGTAAAACTTATTCTACTACTTCTGCTTCTGCTATTGCTTCTTCTAGGATTTAGGCCCCTCGGCCAGGATGTGCAGGTTGGCTCCGTTCTTCAGTGGCTTGACACGTCAACACTTTGTGACATCCCCCCTTCTTGAAAGAAAGTAATCGTCCGCAATTACAGCATCTCTGCAAAACAATTCAAGTTAGCTGAAAATTTTATGAGGCTTGTTTCGAGGGACATTCAGAGGGACAATCAGTTTTCTCATTCCATATTGAAGCTCTTGATATCATGGGTTGTTGATTTCCCAGACAAATCTTATCCAATAAGGAGTCTCATTCCAAATTGGAACTCTTGATATCCTCGGTCATTGGTTTCCGAGAAAAATCTCATCCAAGACTCTCATTCCAGATTGGAACTCTTGATATCCTAGGTCGTTGGTTTCCCGGAAAAATCTCATCCAATAAGGAGTATTCATTGTCCAGTGGTTGGCATATCACAATGCAACACAAGTTATCACAATGCAACACAAGTGCTCACATATGCATGTTACAAGACACAGCAATATAAAGTCATTGATGAACACTCCCTCCGCCAAATAAGCATCCAGGTCCGGACCATGAGTTGTTCCACGACTCCCTCATCACTCCTCCCGCATAACCCAAAAAGGACCGAGCCAGAAGATATAGAGGCCTTTTACAACCAAAAGCTCCCCAGACATCTCGTATGCATCGTTCGAAGGTTTTCCAGCATACAACGACATGATCCCTAGACATTCTGTCTGCATCGTTCCGAGGTTCAAACAATCCCAGAACAGCATTTCTCACTACTCCACCCAGGAGTAAAATCACCAAGAATTGAAACCAGTATTAAAACCAGAGTCAAAACAATTCAAATCAGCACCAAGACACGTTTAAAACAGATGCCATTCATTTTAAACAAGATCACCAAACAAGTTCTCAAACAGATTCAAACTTAAAAAGCAATCTTGACATCAGCTGAGCTCGAAAAGACGACTAGCTTTCCATCTTGAAATTTGCACCAAGATTAGGGTAAATTTTCTTCCATAAGGTTGTAGCCGACTGCAGCATGGTCCATAAGCTCTTCAACAGTTTAAACAAGCCTCGTCAGAGACTGTTCTTGTGGCGGTGATGGTAGTCCCAAGACATAGGAATCACACTGGACCTCCAAGGTTATCAACTCGAGAAAGCTCGAGAAGAGAGACTCGGTAAGAGATGTCAAGAAATTTCAAGTTTTAATCTGCTAGGGTTTCTATGGCAAGCATTTTAGGATACCCCACTTTGCAAGAAGCTGCACTCCGAAAAAGATGTCAGAAGGCATATTACTTTCGGCAAAATTTTTCTTGAAAGCTTGCCAAGTCCTTGGAGTCTGCGGCTTGGTAGCTATAGACTTCAAGCACAACATGGCACTGCCTCTGAGAAAAACAATGGCTTTAAAAATTTTGATCCAACTCTTGCAAGTGATCTTTATGGCTTATGCGTTGTAAGTCAGAGCGATGAAGACGGAAGCGCGCCCGATGCGCGATGAAGTAAAGGTGGGAGTGACTAATAAGTCCGGGGTCAGGACGCGAAGATTCTTTAGAGGAGAATTTGGAAGTGCCGGTTTGCTCTATCTGCTCTTTGATAGGACCGGTATGCTTTCAAAAAAGCATACGCCTGAAGCTCTGATACCACTGTAACGGGGACAAGCACCACATGCCAATAGAAAAGAACAGACTGGACAACTTTAAGCACTTCAAGTAACAATTGAACTGAAAGAGATGCACAACACACAAGACAGGGAGTGGTGGAATTCCACCCCTAGAGAGCACAGGCCCCAAACCTTGGCGCCCCTTTCGGTATTTCTTTATATTGCTTCAACTCGGTACAATGCCGGTACTCCAGACTCTGCACCTCCATGCGGGAGCATGCCAGAGAATGAGCCCTTGGCTCATATTTGAAGGCCCTTGGCCACGAAAAGCAGTTACACAAAAAGCTTTAAACTCAAAGGCATCTAGCCAAAGCAGGTGTCCAAAAGCAGCCAGTGCTAATTGCGGAAATCCGTAGAGCTGCCACGTCAACACTTGCAGCGTAAAATGCAGAATTCCGTATTGTCTCCCATGTCAGCATGTCAGCACAAATTGCAGGGGTTCGGAAGTACACTTGCCACATCGTCAGCTTCTACGCAAGAGATTGTGTGTGCGTGTGATCTTGCTTTATTTTAATGCCTTTACATCAACTGGGCCCCATCGCACGAGGTCCCATAAGTTGGGGGGAGCTTCTCTTTAAAAATAGGCCACTCGGCAAGACTTTGCTAAACTTATTTTGTTGCTTCTGCTTCTTCTAGGGTTTAGGCCCCTCGGCCGGGATGTGCAGGTTGGCTCCGTTCTTCAGTGGCTTGACACGTTAGCAATATGTGACATCCTTCATGGATACTTTTAAAAGAGAAATTTGGTTGGGTGATGTTGAAATGTTCGAGTGACATGGATTGTCATGATGCGTTTACTCGCAAGCAATGGATTGCAATGTGGATCAACAATGCCCTTCTTGGTTTCAGATGCAGTGGAATTGAGAGACTAGGTAGAATCGAGAATTCACACTTCCACAATCTGTTGTTCTTTCCTTGTGTTATTGAATGCAACTTTGTGTTATTGATGGTTCTTTTTTGTTTTCGAGCGAGTGTCGGGGGGGGGGGGGGGGGGGGGGGGGGGGGGGGGTTCCCAACCAATCCTCTCATGGGCATCGGTGTGGTATTTGCTTAAAATTGCATGCATGGAATGTACACCAATGCAATACCTCAAAGCAAGACTTGACTCGACTCGAATAAATCATGTAGCCGCAGTAACTCTTCTAAAGCACCCTCCTAGGCTGAGTTGATGTACCTTCTTGATCTCGCTTGATGTGGGTTGCAGATGGCCACCACGGAGTAGATTTCGGGCTGATTTGCACACCTGATATGAAGAGATACAACAGCTGAATGCTGGCTGCAAAAACGCAGATCTGAGACGTAAAACGCAGAAAATCTGTTGCAAGAAACCAAGTTG
The DNA here is from genome assembly GCF_014529385.1 of Adiantum capillus-veneris. Lineage (NCBI taxonomy): Eukaryota > Viridiplantae > Streptophyta > Polypodiopsida > Polypodiales > Pteridaceae > Adiantum > Adiantum capillus-veneris. Next base: position 30,707,142 of record NC_140945.1, read on the forward strand.
AAAATGCAGCAGATGATGGAGTGGATGATAGGCAGGAAAGGCTTCCTCTGAGGAGCGATAAGGCACCAGGGGAGGAAGGGAGACGCCTACCAGAATCGCCTATAGGCTGTAGCAGAAGGAAGAGGAGAGACCCACCCTTTCCAAAAAAGCCAAGTTGAATAGAGGATGGGAATGATGTGCTCAAAAACGCCAGTTATCGCTCTAGAAGCTAGGTGCCCAAGTTTTTTAATGGAGAGGAGGAGCCTTCGTACCCCCTTTACAACCCCAGGTGTATCTTCAATAATTTGTAAAGGCAATTACTTTAAATAATTTATGAATAAATCACACAAAAAAGTCACTTTTACTGATTGATCAAGAGGGTCAATTTTTGGGTGGATCTGTCGCCCCAAAAACTGTTGCAATCTCCCAACCCAAGAATCTAGGATTCCTTTAACCCCAATCTACATGCTTGTAATAACATCCCTCAAAACGTCTAAAAAACCATTTGTTCTAAAACTAGAAAATCTAACCTAGTGGACTTGTTCAGGTATGCACGTCCTATGAACACGCACACAAAATTGCTAGGATCGAATCCCCTAGGCCCCAAGATGTCCCAAACTGCTGATGAGACAAGCCACTGAAGACCCGAGCAAACCTACAAATCCCGGCCGAGGGGCCTAAACCCTAAGAAGCAGCAGCACAAGATGTTTTATCAACTTACAGAGCCTCGTCGAGGGGGGCAATTTTTAGAGAAGAGTTTCCACCAACTTTTGGGACCCGTCCGCTGGGGCCCAATGGGGCCCAAGTGACCTAAAGACATTTAAAATCAAGCAAGCACACACACACACAAGTCTTGCATAAAAACTTGGTGATGTGGTAGCTATACAAACACTTGCGATTTGCGTTGATGATGTGGCAGCTTGTACAAACTTCCGCGAATTGCGTTGATGACGTGGCAGCCTGTGCGGACTTTCGCATTCGGCGCTAGCTGCTTTTGGAAGGCCATACGCTTTTAGAACTGGATGCTTTTCATGCACTGCTTTTGGATAGGCTCAAGGCCTTTAAATATGTGCCATGGGCTCATTCTCTGGCATGCTACCGCGTGGAGGTGCAAAGGACGGAGTACCGGCGTTGTACTGAGTTGGGGCAATATAAAGGAATATCAAAAGAGGTGCCATGGCTTGGGGCCAGTGCTCTCTTGGGATGGAACTCCACCACTCCTCGTTCATGAGTCATGCACTCTCTCTTCAGTGTTATTTGAAGTGCTAAAAGTTGTGAAGTATGTTCTTTTCCTTTGGTATGTGGTGCCCTCCCATTACGGTGGTATCAGAGCTTCAGGCATGTGCTTTTTTGAAAGCATACCGGTCCTTCAAGAGCATACAAAACAAGTTATCAAAGAATCCTCGTGCCGCTGCCCCGCATGTATTAGCCTCCCACCCTTAGTCCATCATGCATCGGGCGCGCTCCCGTCTTCATCGCTCTGTCTTAAGGGGCATAAGCCATAAAGAACCCAAGACCACATGATGTTCATGGATTCGACAGAGTACCTGCAGTTTCTCCTTGACGAGCTTTGCGACATTCTTTCACGGCATCTGCAACAAAATCTCCCGACGCTACAAGGTTAAGCATACTGGTCCTTCAAGAGCAGATAGAACAAGTTATCAAAGAATCCTTGTGCCGCTGCCCCGCATGTATTAGCCACTGCCACCCTTCGTCCATCGCACATCGGGCGCACTCCCGTCTTCATCGCTCTGTCTTAAGAGGCATAAGCCATAAAGAACCCAAGACCACATGGCGTTCATGGATTCGACAGAGTGCCTGCAGTTTCTCCTCGACGAGCTTCGCAACATTCTTTCACGGCATCTGCAACAGAATCTCCCAATGCTGCAAGGTTCCCAACATTTTCCGAACCACATGCTACCTCCTCTAATGCCCCAAGTGGTACCTCCTCCTCCGGCACCAGAAAGTGCGAGAGCTTCTAATCGGCAACCTTCCCAACCATCTGTTCCGATTGAAGGAGTCTTCCGACATGGTCCAACCATCCGACCATGATCCAGTGCAACCGCCTTTGCCATCGGCGTTGCCCCAATTCCACCGCCACCACGATATACAATGGTTGGAGCCCCTATGGATAACCTTACTATCCGTACTCGGGGTATGCGCCTAACCTGCTAAAGATTTCAAAGATGGCGGCACGACAGTAAAATTTTTCACCTTTTCTTGGGTGCAAGATCGGAAGAGAGCACTACAGTTTCTATAGCAATTCGACACCATCTATGTATGCTTTGGGAACTCTACAGCAGAATCCAAAATTTCTCGAGCAACGGGATTTTTTAAAGATAATGCTTACAGTTGTGGAGTTCAATCGCAACACAACCGCATGCTCCAAGACCTGGCAAGCTTCAAGACAATATTTGCACGCAGTTACATGACTTCTCTCTTTGAAGTCTAGATCTTGTCAGAATGGGGCAACTTGAAAATGCTTGCCACAGAGACCATGGACGACTATAACCAACGGTTTCTCAATGCCTATCTTCCAGTGTCTTTCTTTAAGTTCATTCCCTTGGAGGACCAGTGCGAGTGATACACCACTGGACTACCATAACCATTGCAAGAATATTGTCTATCCAAGCAAGTCTCAACCATGCAAGAGCTTATGGACCATGCCGCGGTCGGCTACAAACTAATGAAAAGAAAGCTGGAGTTTACCTAACCAAAACTCTCGACAACAACAAAGTTACAAACAAATTCTTGGGAGTCTCGTGAAACCCAACCTCAAAGGCCTCGTCTAACACAGCGTCAACGAGAAACCCTGTTACAAGAAGGCCGATGCTTTGAATATTTTCAAACAGGGCATCCGTTCAATACATGTCCTCAGCGAGCCTCGACGTCTTCAGAGCAACCTTCTGCTCCCACGGCAGAAAGATTCCCAAGGCCACCTCCGGCTAAGAAAGCTAGACCTGCTATTGGATTAGTACTTTATATTTATGGCATAAACCTCAAGAGTACAAATGAATTGTGCAAGCTTATGGAAAATTTAACGGCTTAAAAGCTGTGATCTTCTTTGACTTCGGAGCTACAGAGAACTTCATCCATCCACACTTCCTGAAGCAAATGCACTTTGATTATGATGTAGAGGGTGGAGACCTTGAAGCAGAGCTAGCCAGGATGTAAACTCAGAAAGTGGTACCACTCATTGGGACTCTTCTAGTAACTATCCAAGGATATCATGGAAAAGAAGATTTCCATATTATGAAGTTAGGCAATTGCGACGTTCTCTTGGGCATGCCTTAGCACGACAAGAGTGACGCGACCCTTCAGATCCCGACGATTGACAAAGTGCATACTCATTGGCAGAAAGCCATTGACACACCAACCCCTCAAGAAACCTCCTGTCCCAAGGATGTTTATTGAAGATCAACTTGTTGTCAAAAGACGCGTCAACCAACTTTTGGGGACGAATAAGCAATCAAGAAACGCAATAAGGGACTGACTACCCTGGTTATTTGGGCCATCAATCTTCTTTTACAAGTGCAAGAAAGCAGAAGAAGCATGTACGCTTCGAAGGATTGTCCAATTCCTCCTCATCTTCCTCTAACAACTAGGATAGCTCTTCCTCTTCTGATTTGAGTGATAAGGACATAAAGAGCATGAAATGAAAAAGAACCAAAGATTTGGAAAGAACAAGAAGAAGGCCAAGAAGAACAGAGCATATTGCAGATCTCGACATTTTTCTAACAGTCTTGACGAGGATTCATCCTCCTCTGAGAGTTCGGACTCCGATGACCACGTGTTCTATTCAAAGCAAAAGCACTTTTACAAAGCCAATTAATATGATTTCCTCGAGGACAAGGGCAAAAAGACCAAGGAATTCAAGGAGGGTGGACAGCCAGTAAAGTTTGAAACCTTTTCAAGGTTTCGAGATGCTCCCAAGGCTTTAGCCTTTATTCAACACTTTGACATAGCATTCTCTCGAGGGTGCTATTCAGAGCACTCCAAAATCACGCGGGCAGCATTATTTTTGAAAGGAAATGCACGAGGTGGTCCACTCTTCTCTTGAGGAAAGAAGCCCTGACAAAGTGGTTAAAGTTCAAACGGCTCTTTATTTCCTCTTGGCTGACTCAGGAGTACGAACGAGATGTGATTACCGCTTGGAACCATCTTCGGATGACCATGGTCGACACTTTGAATGCTTATTGTGAGAGATTTTGGGATGCTTTTCTACCTGCCTCTTCTTTTAAGAAGCTCATTTTCAAGCAGCAAATCAAGCGATTTTGCTGTGGACATTCCAAAGAGATCCAAGATTACTGCCTTCAACAGAAGTCCGAGTCCATACAACAATTGATGGGACATGCCAAGCAAGGAATTGCTATGCATTCGGGTAACCTAAGTTACCCCATTGATCAAGTCTTGACACCAAGGAGCAGACATAATTCGAAAAATGATAACAGAAGGAGAAGGAAGTTTCAGAGAAAGAAGGATGCACGACCCCGACTGTCCGAGGAGCAGAAATCAGAATACCTCAAGGAAGGGAAGTGCTTTTTCTGTGGAGAACAAAGACACATCTCTACAAGGTGCCCCAAAAAGGCACAGCGAGGACAATCCGAAGACCGGCCAGAGAGTTCCAGAGCAGCTAGAGAACGTGGCAGAAAAGGAAAGATGAAAGCAAGACTCGTACCAGATTGTATGGGGACCCACCCAGATCGGATGAATGAAAGCACAGAACTTTATCGCGCCTGGGGCAAAGTACGAGATCAGGAAGCCCTCATCTTCTTTGACGTAGGAGCCAAGGCCAACTTCAATTAACCTGAATTGGCGGCTCGTCTAGGAATTACGCCTGACAGAATGGGGCCACAAGCGGAGGCAATTCTAGCGGCACCAGGACGGGATGTTGTCATTACACCTGTCATTGGCAAACTCCGTTTGCATTGTCAGGGGTATTGAGGGCACGAGGACTTTTATATCATGCCTTTGGAAGGGTGTGACGTCCTCCTAGGAATCCCTTGGTACCACAAGAACAAAGCCGTGGTTGATTATCGGGCCAAGAAAGATACTTTCGAGAATGAGAAGGGTAGGAAAATTGTGCTTGAGGTAAAATTGGAGGGCAAGTCAGTCCCACTTGTATCGACTTCGGCCATTTCCAAATTGATGAAATCCGGTCTTTTTTGTTTACTCGATCTACTTGAAAGAACTTAATGATGAACAACGAACCAATATGTTTGAATTGGATAAGGAACAAGAGTTACCTCCACCTCGTCTTGAGGACCATACAATTGATTTGATTCTCGTAAGTACACCACCAAATCAGCCACCTTACCGAGTCAGCCGAGCCCAGAATGAAGAAATAAAGAACCAAGTAAAAGAACTTCTAGAAAAGGGTCTTATCCAACCTAGCAGGTCACCAACTATTCTCCAGTATTGCTAGTACTAAAGAAAGACAGATCTTGAAGAATGCGCATTGATTATAGAGCTCTCAATAAAATCACCATCAAGAACCGATTCCCTATCCCAAGGATCGATGATATTTTCGACAAACTACAGGGATCCTCTTGCTTTAGCAGAATTGATCTAAAGAGTGGATATCATCAGATCCGAATTGCTCCAGGGGATGTCTGCAAAACAGCTTTCCGGACAACTTTTGGTTTATACAAATATTTGGTGATGACTTTTGGACTTACGAATGCTCCAACAACATTTAATCGGATGATGGATAGGATTTTCTGAAAGTATTGATCTTTTGTAGGCACTTTCTTTGACGACATTATAGTTTTCTCCAAGAATGAAGCAAAGCACAGGCATCATCTGTTAGAGGTCTTTCAAGCATTGCGGAAGCATAGATTGGTTATCAATGCCAAAAAGAGTGAGTTTTTCTTGTCGGAGATACATTTCCTAGGACACATTGTCTCAGCAGGAGTGTAGATGGACCCGGCCAAAATTGAGACTATCCGTGATTGGCCTGACCTAAAGAATGTTCATGAAGTTCGAAATTTTTTGGGCTTCTGCTCTTTCTATCGGCGGTTCATTCGAAAGTTTGCAGAGATAGCTTCACCTTTGCATTTACTGATTCAAACAGGAGTCCCTTTCACGTGGGGAAAGAAAGAGGTGACCGCTTTTCAGACACTCAAAGAAAAATTGACTACTAGACTAGTGTTGGCTTTGCCAGACTTGCAAAAGCCATTCGAAGTTTATTGTGATGCTTGTGGTCGTAATCTGGGAGCAGTTTTGATGCAAGAAGGCCATGTCATTGCTTACGAGAGCAGGATGTTTTCATGGCCAGAGTTGGTAGCACAGATTTATGAGAGAGCTATTGGCAGTGATCCATGCTCTTACACAGTGGCGACACTATTTACTCGGAGCTGATTTCACAGTCTGGTCGGATCATCAGAGTTTACGCTACTTCTTGTCACAGAAGCAGCTTTCGGAAAAGCAGATGCGATGAGCCCTTGGTTCTGGCTATTTCCGTGATGCATCACCGAAGCTTCGAGGACATGGTTCATCAGTATGCCACAGATCTTGACTTTGCTCATATTTTTACCCGCATACACAATGGGGAGACAGTTTCAGGCTATTCTATACGGGACAGCTATTTGATGCGGAAAACGTTGTTGTGTGTTACACAGTCTTTGAGGGAAAATGTGTTACACAGTCTTTGAGGGAAAATGTCTTGACAAAGTGCCATTGTCCACCTTTTACGGGCCACTGCGGCATAGATACCACCTTGAAGGGTGTGGAGTGTTACTTCTATTGGCCAAGGCTCAAAAAGGATGTGGATGACTTTGTTCGCAGTTGTTTAGTATGCCAAAAGGTCAAGTTTGCAGGTATAAGGCACCGGGACTTCTACAGCCTTTACCCAATTCCTCCCACCCCTGGGAAAGCATTGCTATGGACTTTATCTTTGATCTTCCCAAGACTCAAAGTGGGCATGAAGGCAATTGAATAGTCATTGACAAATTTAGCAAGCAAGCTCAATTTACTCCAGTAAAGAAGACTGTCAAGCCTGATCATTTGGCGAGACTGTTCATTGCATAGATTTTTCAATTAAGTGGCATGCCTAAGACGATAGTTGCATTTTGGGAATTTCCACAAATTAGAGGGGTATTTTGGTAATTTTCCGAAAATTCAATTTCAAAAACATACAACATTCCCTTTTCTCATCCCACTTGTCATGGTGTAGTAGGAATCAATACTATATGATGACGACACTCATTTATTGTATCAAAGTCTAACATGAATAGTTTCTTGGACCCCAACTACGGCTGAGTTCACTCAAGGCAAAATCAACTCCCAGATTCCCTCCCCTACCAATGAGAAGCCAGACAAAGATCCCCGATTCACAAGTTTGTTTTGGAGGGCAATTTGAGAGAACATTGGCACGCGGTTGTGTTAGATTTACACCACTCTGCTGCATCACAGGTCTAGGGCATACATGTACGGCTAGTGTGCCTCCGGGCTGGCCACCCTTTGCATAGGCATTTAGATTGCATTGTCCGACCGCCCACTTCCAGGCCGGCCTCCCACCTTGTCCGGGCGCCCTCATATTTCATTTATTTCTTGTTGGTCATGGGGGATTTTTACAGGCATTGCCCTACCTCCCCTTGGGCACCTAGTTATGGGGCCAAGGGGGTACCCACTTCCATCATCTGGTTATTGTGTATTGGGTCTTTTGCTCATGATAGTCATGGGGGGCTGATCGCCCCCTCTTCACCATATCTTGCGTTTGTGGACTCTCTGTGGACTCTCTCTCTCTCTCTCTCTCTCTCTCTCTCTCTCTCTTTTCTTTCTTTCTTTCTCACGCGCACTCTCACATGGTATCAGAGCACACGCTCTTCATGTCCAAGGCGCATCTTTCCGCATGAGGTCCTCCCTCCCAAGAAGAAGAGCAGATCAGCCAACGTTTTTCTGTAGATCTACGGCGCCATTTGAGGTAATCGAAGGTGCTAAGGTCCCTCCTTTTTAAAGCACCAAGGACAAGATTTTTGAAGCAGATCAGTAGACAAGAAATTTGGACACTGCTTTTGCTAAGGTTCGCTAGGCTCTAGAAAAATCTCAAGCACGGTACAAGAAGGCAACCGATAAACATAGACGCGACTTGAAGTTGAAGGAAGATGATTGGGTGCTCTTACGTTTTGAGAAGGCACACCTAAGGAAACGGATGGGAAAGGAGCGGCTTTTTCCAAAGCTTAGCATGAGGTATTATGGCCCTTTCCAGATTCAAGACAGATAAATCATGTATCCTTCAGACTCAAGTTGCTAGACACTTGGAAGATTCACAATGCTTTTCATGTGAGTCTCTTGAAACCTTTTAAGGGTGAGGTGCCAATTGACAGGGAGCCTGATGAGCAACCTGAAGTGAAAGAGAGCGAGGAGATACTCGTTCCAGAACAAATAATGGCCCATAAAGAAAGGAAAGTGAAAGGTAAAGTGATTCGGCGGTTCTTAGTGAAATTCAAGAACTATCCGGCATTGGATGCGAAGTGGATGGAGAAGGATGACCTAGCCGATACTCCTCAGATTTTGGAAGTTTACCTAGACGCTTTCGGCTTAGCTGTGACTATTCCGAAAGATCCCGCAGATCAGCGGAGTTGAATCTGGTGCAGACAGGACTGCAAGATAGGGGACTCAGGAGTCACTCCACTCCTTTGTCAAAGATTACTTAGACGGAATAAAGTCACCGATTTCCCTTTGGACTTCAAGGATACTGTTGTGCTGATAGTATTCTGTTGTATGACTTTATGAGTAAGGAAATTGAAAATGAAAATTCCCGAACTTGAATCTGTTTTATGAGTACTCTCTCATGCAATTTTATTTGAGTGCAAGATTGAAAGACGAAATGACTGCAACATTTTGGTCTTCAGAATCCATAGACATAATCGCAATAAGAATTAGCTAATCCGACATCAGTGAGGTCCAGTGTGGATCTAGATGCGATTGCTAAATACATTGCTAGGAATCATGGTCTTAGATCTGGAATGAATTTTTATGTGATTGATTTAAATATGATCTGAATGTGCATGACTGAGTCGTCTTTGTGCAAGTGCTAGATTGGTGTTGTCTAGTGCGTTGGTACTTAGATTCAGTGTCTCCTAAACTGGTTTATGATCAAATTAGCCACCGGCAAGGGCTAAGAAGGCAATAGAGATGCAGAGAGACAAAGAGAAGCTAAGTGTATGCCTACCATTGTCAATGCTTGCAAACATATACAAAGAGAATCTAGCATGTAATTAACTATTGTGCAGGCTACTTGATATTCATGAAAATAGTGACAGTATCCACTACTGCAAGGATAGGCATTGAAGGCGCTCTTGCCTTCCGAATTAGCTACATCCCTCTTCGGTTTGCGCAGTCCTCAACGCCCAACATTGTGCAAGTAGCACTCGGGCTGTAGCTTCAACCTATTGCTGATAATGCAAGGACGACTTTTGGACTGCCATTACAAATTGTCTCTCTCCCTCTCGATATATATATATATATATATATATATATAGAGAGAGAGAGAGAGAGAGAGCTCTCTTGGAAGTTAGAGCTTTGGAGGCTCAAGGTATGGCATTCACGTCTCTTTGGCTTCCCAAAGGCAAAGAAACAACATCGAATTGCTATGTCCATTGTCCCTGCAAATTGAAGTCATTTTTCAAAACAACATACATGGAAGATCTTGTTATGTCGTTCACAACATATTGAAAAGGTTCTGCCTTTATAGATATATGTGACCCGTGAGTGAAGCCTTTCATAATATAATTGATGTACCATGCCGTATCTGTTGCTCGTGTCCAACCTAGCTCGACGACCTCATGTAGCTAAGACCAGCATGGAAATTGCCTCTGCTGCTGCACCTGTGGACACTCAGTGCGTAGAGGTAGCAGATAGCATGGGGGCGGTGTCGCACCTGCTGTAGGAGCATGCCATACGATGCCATACCCCTTGCTTGTGTCACACCTCTTGTAGCTTCAATAGAGCGAGTTCGAATCGCACAACCTGCTATATTTGCACCAATATAAGTAGCTAAGTCAGGGCAACTCTCTCTCTCTCTCTCTCTCTCTCTCTCTCTCTCTCTCTCTCCGCCTCCCATCCGCACTGGCCCAAGTGGCTATTCATTTCCCATCATGCACAACATCCCTCGGCTTGCTCTTCACGGCTGCTTTTCTCATTGCGCCATGTGGCACGCCAGAATTGCCTTTGCCATAATACAGCAGTATAGATTATTTGCCAAAGTCACTTTTAGATGTAGCATTTATTAGGATACGTACTAACCTTGAAAATCGTTAAAAAAAAGTGGAGAAAATACACAAACTTTGGGAGAACAATGTACTGTGTATGCAACATTAGATACAATGTTGAAAGCTTAATAATTCAGGAGCTGGTGTTTCATTCAAAATCATACATCTCTTTAAATGTATTTATTATTGGGTAACGAAAGATTGGTAGGGAGAATAAGCTCTATATTATTCTCATTGCATATATGCATAAGGCTATTTAATAAAAATATCAAAGTACTTGAGATGATTTCATAGCAGGGATGATACAGAGAGCCATAGACCGACTACAGCATGGCCACTCGGCCGACCATACAGGATTGCAAAGTGAGCATCTGATATACACAGCTTCCACTATAGCCCCTTTGATTGCACATGTTTTCAACCGGGCTATAGGGGAGGGCTTCCCAGAGGAGTGGACCAGGCACTATTGTGCCTCTCTACAAATCTGGCGACACCCTGGACCCAGGGAACTACAGGACCATCATGATTGGCCACACCATGGCCAAGCTATACGGGGCAGTACTTGAGGCAGAGCTCAGTTCATATGCAAAGATTGAGGTGAGGGTCTACGAGCACACGGCCAGGCAGGTTTCCGACGGGCCTTCTCCACTATTGATCACGTCTTCATTCTGCGCTGCCTCATTGATGGGTAAAAGGTGCGGAAGGAGAGATTATATTGCTGCTTTGTGGATTTCCGCAAAGCTTTTGATACAATGCCACGAGAGAGGCTCTTCCGACGCCTCCAGAGCTTGGGGATACCATCAGATATGATTTGGGCCATCTATGCACTCTATGAGCAGGTGACTGGGAGGGTACGCTGTTCAGGAGGTTTGTTTGAGGCTGTTGCTAGCACCATTGGTGTTAAGCAGGGCTGCCCCCACTCTATTCAGACTCTACATCAACGAGATTAAGGACTACGTTCTACGAGCTAGAGGAGAGGGGTCAGACCTCGCAGATACACCTGTACACATTTTATTGTATGCTGATGACATTTTATTGATTTCAGAGTCACCCGAGGGATTACAGCACCACTTGGCTGCCTTGGATGAGTTCTGTACACACAGGGGTTTGACAGTAAACCTTGGCAAGACCAAGGTCATGATCTTCCACACCTCTCCCATGGTGAGAGCTACAGCAGTATTCACAGCCGCCAGCGGACAGATAGAGGTCGTCACTTCATATGTCTACCTTGGAGTCACATTCACGAGTTTGCCTGGTCTTTTCTCCATGAGACAAGCAGCTACAGACAGACTGACACAGGGGTACGCAGCGTTGGCCATGTTAGAGCGGCGATATCACCAGGCACACTTTCAGGAGCCCCGTACAAAGGGGTGGCTATTTGACACATTAGTCACACCAGCTATGATGTATGCAGCGACAGTTTGGGCCCCAGGCCTCACAGACACCCAGTGGAGTGCGGTCGAGAGGCCCAGGTACGTATGATCTCGCGATTATTTCACGGGAAGCTGACACTTCCACATGACATCATCAGAGCAGAGCTAGCAGCACCTCCCATGATAGTAGAGGCACTGTTCCAGACTATCTCCTTCATTCAGAGGATGAGAAAGCTCCCAGCAGACAGACTCACATGCAGAGCATTTGAGGCAGCTATACAGATCTCAGAGACAGGGTATGACAGAGCTTGGTACACTCAGGTTAGAGCATGGTTTGACAGACAGGGTCTAGACATGGATAGACTACCACCCTTTCAGTATGACCTAGATTTACCCCACATCTGCCTCTCACGTAGTGACAGGAACACTGTGCTCAGACAGGATCTATGGCAGCTCTACACAATCGCACATGGCTCACACCCGACCTGGCATCTAGACGGTCACATTACCGAGATCAGTTCGTGGACATACTAGCAGACGGGTTCGTTCAGCGACCACGATACATAGATACTTACATGCCTCACAGCTCGAGAGTAGCTATTGGCCAGCTGAGGGTTTCCTCACATCGACTAGAGATTGAGACTGGCAGAGCATCAGACATCCCCAGAGAGGAGCGGATATGCCGGGTATGCAGAGTAGAGCTAGAGGATGAGGAGCACTTTGTATGCAGATGCAGAGCATATGATGACATCAAAGGCAGATATGAGGGTTTATTCACAGGGCAGCCTACCCTTCGAGAGAGCATGGACTCCAGAGATCAGCGCCAGCTAGGGCGATTCTTACTAGAGATACAGAGCCACATAGAGGCCTTACTTGAGCCCACGACAGCTCAGACAGGAGGACGATAGACCCAGCTCACTGACTTCTTCGTCTCACAACATCTACCAGCCCCCCCACCACCCGACACACAAAAAGGGGTGACTCTTCAGCAGGCTGAGACCTCCAGAGCTAGGAGATGGCCCCGCACTACAGGTTGTCGGGCCCCCAGACTTCGTCGACGCCAGATTGCGGAGATTCAGCCCCGTGATCGTCGAGCCACTGAGGAGAGACGAGCCCAGATGATGGCCGACCTGCCTGCAGCCATCCGAGCAGCCCTGGCTCCAGCTCCACCCATGTACCACATCTTACACCCACCCATTAGCACAGGATGGAGCTAGTCTAGTTAGTCACCCAGATGCATATCATGCATGTACTACCCTCTTGCATATAGGCTACCATAGTGATAGCGCTCCACATACTCACACTCTCATCATGGAGATTTATATCAGCTTTATCAGTCAGTCGGTCAATCAGTTTTTTCAGCACTTTTGTCTTTTCGATTGACGGAAGACACACCCATGTACATTGATTTGTCTCATAGGCCAATTCCTTGCTTCAACTCCATCAGCAGCTGCCACAATCTCTCTTATGTGGTGCCTTCTCCAAAGCGCCTTAAAAATGATGCTCTTAACAAGTCCCACCTCTCCTTGGTGGCTTGCACTAAGATGTTGTACCATGATCTTGCTTCCACTTTCATTAACACTGGAAAAATACACAGACGCGAAGCATCGTCATCCCTTCCAGAGACGACACATACTATTTCAAGATTATCTAGGAAATCCGAAGCATCTTCCCCCACCTTACCTGTGAAGGTTAGGAAGGAAACGTTTGCCATTGCAAAACACGATTTTCAAACTCTTTTTTTTTCTCTCTCTCTCTTTTTTCCACAAGTAGCTTAGCGGCTTATAGTGGCTTCTGACAAGGTTGGGTGGATAGATCAACACAGGATGAAAATTAAAACATTAAAGGAGTGATGGTAATCCAACACAGGGAGGATAATGGAATTTGGGGAGCTAAGGATCTCTCCCAGCACCGCAGCACCAAACAAAAACACAATCTTCTACTGATAGAAGATCTTCCTATCTATATATATATGTACGTGAAAAATCTTTCTTTCTCTCTCTCTCTCTCTCTCTCTCTCTCTCTCTCTCTCTCTCTCTCTCTCTCTCTCTCTCCCCTTCTCGGGTGTGTATGTGTGTGGGTGTGTGAGTGTGTTAATAAAAAGAGAAAAATGGTAGATTGGTTATGCCATTTCCCTCTTGAATAACAAGTCTTGTATTCAACTCTCGTCGAATAGATCTTTGAGGTTTCTTGGGATAGTTTCCCACGACGTTAAAAATCCTCTTCTCTTCTTCTCCTCTCTCTCTCTCTCTCTCTCTCTCTCTCTCTCTCTCTCTCTCTCTCTCTCTCTCAACCCAAGACAACAGTTTGCATTACCTTGATAATATGTAGTTCTGCAAAGGTTGTGTCTCGTTGGAAAGAGATCCTTATGATTCACGTCCTTTGACTTTAGGTTATTTTTCTTGTAAACGGAACAACAACAAACCATATATTAAAGATCAACATATAAAAACTTGTTTGACTTTACTTCTTAATTAATAGTCACGACACAATCGTTAGACGAGTGTGCGGGGAGAGGTGGCGCTATTCTCCCCTACTAAAATAATCACGGAAAGACGCACCCTCCTTTCCAGTAGCGCGGGGACTCATAGTGTTAGGAGCCAGGTTTGTGCTTCTAGTGTTGGAAGCGAGTATATTAAGTAAGAGAGGAAACTTTTACAAGAGTACTTACATTGGTTTACAAAACTGAAGATTTGGTATTCTCTTTGTGTCATTTAGAGCATCCGTGATGTCTGAGAAACAAATAAAGTCAGTTTGCAGTAATAGGAAGCACAACCATTTTAGCCACAATTTTCCTCAACTCCCTTTTCTAGCAACAAATTCAATACCTCTGAACACAAAAGTAGGTACAATATCTCATTTCACAAAACTGAAGAAGACGAGCTACATCCTGAATGACAACCGGCTTGGTGATAATTAGGATGCATTCAAGATCTACAGTAGAAAGCATAATATGAGAGAGAGAGAGAGAGAGAGAGAGAGAGAGAGAGGCCCCTTTGTAAGAGAATGGACACTGCCCTTGACGTAGTCAAGAGGTAAGACCTCACTCGGACAATGAGTGGGAGCTCATCCGCGTCAAGCACTATCACAAACGAAACCAAAGCACCAGTCAATCGTGGGGAAGAGGTAACTTCCCAAGCAGCATTGCCCAACAATGCATCTATACGTGGTCCAAGAATTTATACGACAGCTAGGAAAAGAATGTGTCCAGTCTGTAAAACTTTGTATGTAGACCTATGAATGTCTCTGTACACAAACTTCAAAGCCTTTAAAAGCTCCATTAAAAAAAAAACTTATAAAGGGTTTAGACACTTTTGAGAACTTAAAAATCTCTGGTCAAACCACCTTTAAATGTGGCTTCAAAAGAACGTTTTGAAAAATATGCGGCAACAACTTTCACACTTGGCAGACTAGAATCAAATTTCACCTGATGAAAAAAGGTCTATGGGAAGTCATTCAGGGAGGTAACGAGGCTAGGGCTCAAACACAAGAAAGTTCAGCTCAAGGGGAATTCAAAAATCACAAAGCTCTAGGTATCATAGGAGAAAATCTGCATGATACCTATACACATCACATAGGTGATTGTAAGATGGCACAGGAAGCAAGGGAGGTATTGGACAAAACCTTTGGAGTAACAAGCAAGGTATCAAAGATCAGTCTTTTAGCACAATTAGCTAGCATCAACAAGCAAGTTGATGATGATATGAAAATAGCTCTCTTAATTAAGAGTATCTCTCATCTTGATGAGAAGTTTCATTGCTTGAGGAGGAAAAACGTCTTACGAAGAAAACAGAGGCCCTCACAAATAGTGCTATGTACTGAAGAGGTAAGAAATACGAGCAAAAAGGGAGAAACTATAGCAGAAGTCACCTTCCTGTAAGGAACAACACAAAGGCACACTCGAGCATCAAGCCACAATGCACTTTTTGCGGCAAAGCCCTACTCATTAAACAACAACAAGAAGAAGTCGAAGAACACAAGGAAACAGTAACAGCAACCGAAGGCGACCTCCCTTTAGCCAATGAAGAATGGGCGTTCTAAAAGCCACATCAACAAATGGGTTTATGTCTGTGAATGTCTAATATTTTCCTTTTCGCCCTTTTGAATCTCAATGGCTTGGAGATTTTTGTACATGATGCTTTCTCTAGTATGTGAACCATCCAAGATGTATCCATAGAGAACCTTGGATGTTGTATCCTTGCCAGTTTCAAACCTTTGTATGACTCCACGAATATGAGAGTGAAGGGGGGATTGTTGGGAGACGCTCACGTATTCTAAGACAAGAACCCTAGAAGCCTTGTTAGTGTGCATGAACTCCTAAGCATGAATAAGCCAAGAGGTTTTTTTTCCTATATCCATAGGCTTTTTTACTCCTTGCATTCTCAAGACAGATAAATTGAAAGAATAAGGTGATTTTTGATATCTAGCTTGTTTCTCCGAAGGTTTTGTCTGGTACTTCCGAGGCTTCTTGCGCCGTCTTACAATTCTCTATGTGGTGAATGTAAGTATCATGCAGGTTTTCACCTATAATGCCTAGAACATTGTGATTTTTCTTGAGCTGATCTTTCTCATATTTGTGGCCTAGCTTCGTTGCTTCCTTGAAAATCTTCCCATAGTCCCTTCTTCATTAGGTGAAATTTGATCCCAGTCTACCAAGTGTGAAAGTTGTTGCCACAAAATCTTTCAAAACCTTCTTTTGAAGCCATTTTTAAGGGCGGTCTTATCAGAGATTTTGGCTTTGTGTAAACAGATGCACTTATGTCACGTGCACATCTAACCCTCTGTGCATGTGGACTTCTTGTTCCTACTTCTAGGGTTTAGGTAGCCTAAGAAGTGTTCTGGCATTACAATCAGTACCCATCATGAGCATTTTCCAATGCATAGAACCTTTTCTGCCAAGTACACATTTTTTCACTTATTTATTTAATAAGTGACTTTTTCCCAAGTCGTGGGGCTGCAGGGAGCATTGCTCACCAAGCCCCTAGTGCTTCAGTTACCAAACAGAGGAACAAAGCATAAGAACCTCTCATCAATTCAGAAGATCTAGCGTTTTGCTAGCAAGGAACTCAGCGTTTTCAGCATCAGCCCATCAGCGTTTCGCATCTGCAAGGCCAGCGTTTTTAGAGCAGCCCCTAGCCTCGCCGTACCGCTCCCGTCCAGTAGCAAATCCTCACCTATTTTTTGGTTGAACTTGTAGGCTCTTAATCACCCAAGATTACTAGCAAAATCCCAGCAGTAAGCCATACATTACCCAATTTTTAATGTTGAGTGGCATATTGAACTTCCAAGGCTTGTGCTTTTGCTCTCAAACTTGGTGCAAGGTACAATCCATCTTGATCACTTCTTCTTGATTTCGACTCTGCAACTATTGATTGATGAAAATTCCCAGATTGGCTAGAGTAGCAGTGCAATGCTCATGCTGGAGCTAAGCAATAATTAAGGAAGGGATTCAAGTAGCAAAAGGGAGTTGATTTTGATGAAATATTCTTGCTAGTAGTCAACATGACTACATTGTGTACAATGCTTGGCCTAGTATCCATAGAGGATATGGAGCTTGTCCAAATGGATGTGAAGGCAACTTTTTTTCTTGAGAAAAGATACTTCTATTAGTTAATAAAACTGCCCATTGGGCTACAACCACCTCTACTAGAGAGGGGTACACAGGATACCAAAAAGACACACTCCTATTAACTAGGAGAGAGCTACACAGCCAAGTAAAGTAAAAGTTATATATTAATGTGCAACTCACAGTACAAAAGAAAGGTAGCCTTTATAGAAAGGCTCCCGATGGGTGGTCACGCTCTATATCAAGGGACCGACTAGATTGAGATTTCTTGCGAGAATTGTCTCTAAATCAACCTGTACCTGCTTGGGATTAGCAATTAGCTAATTCGGTACCTGTGCAAGAGGCTCTTGCTTAGGCAATCGCGAATAAAACCATAGAACAGTATATACAGATGAATAGCCCTTGAGGCGAGCATCACAATTCTGTATTCAAAAGGGGAGAGAGGTGCACGAAAGCAGAATCATCGTGCTACATAAGATAGAGGAGAAGGCAAGCTTTCCATTAAAGTTGTGATCACTTGCAACTACTCACACACATAGTAGTCACTTATTATCAAAATCAGTCCCCCCTCCTTTCCCAAATTGATCCCCTTGCTGAGTTGTCCTTGCATATTGCTCTGGAGCCGCCAAGTGTCCTCTGCACCCATTTGGTTTGATTCCTAGTACCCACCAACTTATGAAGTCTTGGTGAGGGGCCTAAATGACTTTAACTGAGCCTAGCCACACTTTTACTACTCAGATTTCAATGTCGTTCAGCCCAACCATCTCGTGCGGACCTGGCCTTCACTATTGTGGGTGAAACTTTCAATCATCGGCCATTTCACACTCGCCATACAATGTCCAACCATCTGTAATTTCAAAAAGAGGTCCCAAAAATTAAATAAAAATCAAGGGAAAGAAACCAACAAATAAGGTTAGTGTCTGTTACTGCTCGTGACATACCCCCCTCTTGAAATCGCAAACATCCTCGATTGCATGCCACATATGATAATCGACACCCTTTTATCATCACATATATCTGCAAGAAAGGTCATGAAACATAGATACAAATGAATTAATGAAACCTTCATATTTTGTCATTTATGTCTATCATAGAAGTGAGCATTGTATTGTCCAACTCAAGGTTTATGGGTGACTGAGCTCGCTGCTGCTATCTCTCCCCCCTCCCCCCCGCCCCCTGCTCGCCATCGCCCCCCCTACTCCCCTCCCACTCCTCGCACGCCCTGCCCGCTACCCTGCCCTGCCCACTGCTCGCTGCCCGCTAACCAGCCCTGCCAACTGCCCTACCTGCCCCCCGCCGCTGCCCACTGCCTTTAGCCCGTTGCCTCTCCATTCCTCCTTGATGGGCCTCGCCAGCACCCTCGACGTGCTCGGTCCAACAGGAAATTCCCCATTCATCTCCGCTTCTTCACCTTTTCTTCACAGCAGCAAACACAGATGGAGGCTCAAGCTCCGCCACAGAGGGACTCCAATGAAGTCCCCTCGTCCGACCCCGCTGAGCCCACCGTTCGACTTGCTCTCTCACCGACGGAGCAAGCGAGCCTAGCCACAGAGGTGGAACACCTGCAGGCGACTTCCGTCATCTGCAAGATTCTCGACACTAGATCCAACAGAGGAGAGCTGTGTGATCTTCTCCAGGCCCTCCTTCTCGCAGTAGTCGGCAAGATCTTGGATGTTCAGTTCCTCAGACGCAGCTACTATCAAATAGAGTTTGAGACCTGCGAGATGGAGTCCAAGGTCATCGCGATGAGCCTCTTGACGATCCGAGCAATTCGAGCCCACTTTCGACAGTGGAAACATTGTTTTGACCCAGCTTCAGATGTTCTGGTAGAGGAGGCAGACCTTCCCATCTCTGTCTGCTTTCCTGGTTTGAGGAGGGAGTACCTACCACTTTTGTCCTGGATAAGCTCAGAGATTGGGACTGTCCTAGAGACACCTCGCACAGCAGCCTCAGTAGCTGCCAAGGCGGCCGGCATTCCCTCGGTACGTGTTCTGGTTAGGGACACCCACACTCTCCCGAAGGTCATCCGACTTCCTCAGGTGAGTGGGGGTTGGTTCCGACACAGCGTGGAGTATTCGGGCCTCCCAAATTAGTGTTTCATTTGTCGACAGATGGGCCATCTTGCGAAGGCCTGTCCACGGAGGAGACCCCGACCTACACCACAGGCCCAGCCCCACCCCTCAAGGGCTCACCAGCAGCAACCGGCAAAGTCACAAAGTACGCAGGCATAGCCACCCTCGAAGCCTGGGGCTCAAGCGAAGGAGGGCTGGCAACAAGTTCGTGGTCAACATCAGCAGGGGCCACCGCGCTAGCCTGGCACTCAGAGTGGTCCTCAGGCTCCTGCCCAGCAGCAGTGGGTTCCCATGGGAAACCGATTCGACCCTCTTCAGCAGGGCGAGGTCCCTGCTCCAACCTCCACCTCAACCTCACCCTCGACAGCCCCTCCTCCCCCCGAGTTCCCCCCCCCCTCTTCCGTCCACCCCATCTCGCCCTCCTACCTTTGCCGATCCCCCTCGCCCCCTCTCTCCCTCTTCTCCCACTGCTCCCTCACCTCCTCCAGCTCCAGCCCCGCAGTCGTCCCTGGGGGCAGGGCCTTCCTTGGTTGCTAGGAGATCTCTTTGCAACACCTTTTTCACGAGTCGCTTGGCGAGAGAGGAACAGTCTTTCTTGGGATCCCCTCTTATGGTGCAGACGTCTCCCTTTGCAGCACTTCCTCGTGGTCTGACGAGCTTTGACATTCATCGTCGTTGGGATTTCTTTGCCTACGACTTTACACGGTTTCTCGGCGACCCCTCACCAGACCTTGAGATAGCCTGCTTCAGAGTTCATGTATTGTTCCTTGCAGCTAGGGGGATAGAGGCCTTGAACTCAACGGTTGGCTTCTCTTTTCCCCTATGCGGTAGGGACCAGTCTGAGTGGACTATAGACTCAGTGTTGGAGTGGCTGCAGGCACAGGCCCTAGAGTTCTCTCATCACATGGGAGACGTAGGGGTTACAGACTCTTTGGCCATTGGCCAAGTTTTCTGTGACACCTCCAGGCGCAGCAGGATGTAGACACATTGTGGTTCACTTCTTTGCTGACACGCAAAGCCAGATATGCTATGTACACATACATGAGGACTCCTGGACAAAGGAGGTTGCTTTACGCACCGCTCGGTCTACTTGGGCTGGGGCTAGACACTCTTTGCAATCACACCTATCTCGAGGACGTTCGGATGCGGATTACTCCCCATCCAAGCCTGCCTCGAAGATAGCACGGTTAGCTGTTGTGGCAGCATCAGCTCTCTCTCGCTCCCCATTAGGATCGTCTCATGGAACGTACAGGGATTAGGTGGGCCCCAGTTTCAGCGTCAGAGGGGCGACTGTGTCAGGAGCTTTAGCGATGCCTTGTGGGAGGAGAGATTGACCTTCTTATGCTACAAGAGCATCATCTGTGTGAGAGCCGCATTAGACGTTGTGGTCAACTTTTGCGTGGACGATATGAGACTTTTTGGTCAATTGCATTTGGATCTGGAGGCATCCAGAGCGGGGTATGTATGACTATTGCGGATTCTTTGCAGCAGGCCATTGTGGGCAGACGGATTATTGTGCCAGGCAGGGCTCAGTGGATCACTATGCAGCTTCAGGGTTGTCTCGTGGGCTTCCTGAACATCTATGCGCCCAATGTGGCGAGTGCACGTGCAGAGTTTTGGTCTCAAATTGTTGAGTCTCCGCCGCAGGCAGAGCAATGGTGCATAGGGCGTGACTTCAACATGTAGGGCGTGACTTCAACATGTTGGAGGACCCCTCTGACAGAATTGGTGGTAGCCATACTACTGTGCATGGAGTTGAGCTGGCAGCTTGAGAGAGGTTTTGTATGACTGCGGGTTTCAGATGTGTGGCAGCATTCTAGCTTTGTGAGGCCCCTAGACAGCCTGGCCTTCTCTCGTTCGGACCGCAGAGTGGGAGGCGTGAATCTATCTCGGATAGATCGCTTCTACACTAGTGACCACTTCTGTGACTTGGGTGGGACAGTCAGCATTCTGGCAGGGACTTCCTTTTCGGACCATGCACCAGTGATCCTCACAGTGACTGATAGGCAGAGGAGGGGAAGCACAATGCTATGCATCCTTGAGAGGGTCTTGCTGGACTCTGTGCTCACAGAGCAAGTGGAGGCTCTTTGGACAGAGAGCTTAGACATGCAGGATTCTCCTGCTGACAAAGTGGCCTCAGGGTTTGCTCAGCTTAGTCGATTCTTTCTTCAGGAGTCTTCAGCTCACTTGGCTGTAGCATGAGAGGAGGAGCAGCCTCTCCGACGGGGCGTTGCTTCCTTGCAAAGGATGCAGGAGCAGCATCCAAACAGTCCTTCGTTGGAGGAGCAGTCACAGCAGGCTCGCCAGGAGCTCGTCAGCACAGAGGAGAGGCGCCATAAGTTTGCTTTCCATTGACAGGCATCTCAATGGACCCAGGTGGGTGACAGAGTGACAGGCGCTTTCTTTGAGGCAGTGGGACCCCGGCATACGCATGCCAAGGTCAGCCAGTTGAGGAGGCCCGACGGGTCAGTTGATTTAGAGCCAGAGAACATGCGTGCAGTTGCTACTGACTTCTACCGTGATCTACTGTCACGTTAGGATGCATGCAGAGAGCAGGTGCGGGCACAGATGCTTTGTCTTGTGACTAAGGAGATGCGCCAGAGGCTTGAGCTTCCTCTTCAGTTAGATGAGCTACACAGCTCTTAGAGCACTCCCCCGTGGTAGCTGTCCAAGTGAGGATGGCTTGACTCCCATCTCTTTTTTGGAGTATTGGGACTTGCTTGGCTCAGATCTCTGCAGTGCTTTTCACTTCATCCTGCACACAGGGAGAGATGCCTGATAGCATGAGTGAGGACATGATTTACCTCATTCCCAAGGAGTGTGGCTCCTTGGATGAGATTCGACAGTGGCGCCCCATCACCATCCTCAACTCAGCCTACAAAATTATTGCCAAGGCTTTGAGTTTGAGGATTCAGCCACTTCTAGAGAGTATTATATATGGGACACAGACACGTTTTGTCATGGAGCATAGTATCCTTGACAACATCTTTACTTTTTGGGAGGCTTCTGCCCTCGCGCGGCTCCGGGTGAGGATCTGGTGATACTTCTTCTCGATTTTGAGAAGGCCTACGACGGAGTTGACTAAGACTTTTTGGAGGGCACTCTATGCAGGATGGGCTTCTCAGATGCTTGGATCAGAGGTGTGTCAGCTCTGTACAGACGGGTACACAGTCAGGTACTTTTGTCAGGAGGTAGAGGTGATCGTTTCATGCTCACATGTTCGGTCAGACAAGGCTGTTGCCCCCTTCCTCTTTTTGTTCTATGCTGAGGCGATGAGCACGTTTTTTGTTAGGTGCAGCGGAATGAATGTTTGCACTTTGCTCAAGATGAGTGCTCCGAACTGTGCTCAAGGTTCCTTTTCGTTCTTATGGAAGGTAGAGCCTTCCATTCTTAATGAGAGAATGCTATGATCAAAAACAAAGTGAATGGACACTGTGCGTGCAAGTGTATGAGACTGAAAGATAGAGAGAGAAGAGAGATACGATACCAGAGACGTTGTAAAACCCTCCTCTGAAGGCCCCACTCTCGTCGGCAAGAGTGGTCTACTTATGATTGCACAATCTGGTACAAATGGTATGCATGAGACTGATGCAAGTCTAGGCTATGTCGGTGATGACGACGGGGACGATGACGACGACTTAAGGTCTGAAATCTGCGGTCTTCTATCTGCTGAATTTCGGGGCTGTTTCGGTTGCTGAAAATGACTGTTTTGGCTGCGTTTTTGAGGGCTGAAAATGGAGATCTTCTGCAATGCTTCTAGGACTGAATCTGCTATCGTCTTCAAGGCTGAAAACGCTGCTGCATCTGCTGCAACAAGGGCTGAAACCAAAAACGCTGGGCTGCCTGATAGCGTTAGTGAAAACGCTGAACATGTGGGAGTGTTGGCGAGGACTACAAGCTGAAAACGCTAGGGACTGTAGGAGGTGTGGCGATGAAGCAAATCTGCAATGCCAGCTATGGTTGATGGCGATGATGAAACCAAAAACGCTGGGGGTACTGATGGGGGTTCTTGCTTAGAAGGTGCCTATTAAGCGGGGAGCTCCTGCTGCCTCTTTTGCCATTGAGTGCTAACTTGGGTTTGCTTATATACAAACTTAGCAAAATTGCCCTACCTACTTTTGTTGGAAAGTCACTTAAAAATAATAAGTGAAAAATGTCAAAAATAGGGAAAATAGGCTAAATGCACTGGAAAAATCCCCTAACTCATTCTAATGGATTCTTATGGGATTACTGATGATCATGATGTGTGCAACCAGAGGATATGCATCTACACTAAGTGATTGGGCATGCACGGTCTACGAATAGACTCACAAAAGTGTCAGATCACTTCTAATCTAGACTTGACTGGACTGACTCAACCCTGATCATGTTGTAGTTTGTCCACGGACACATAGGGTTGGATGTGTCACGTGACATTTTTGGTTTCACAGCAGGTTGGTTTACGTGGCTTAGCACTCCCTATTTGGGGAGATGAGCTACTAGACACTGAGTTTGCAGACGACTCAACCTTGCTTATACTTGGATGGGCAAGGCCCAGGAGGTCAACCTGCACAGGTGTGAGCAGGCTCTTGAGACTTTTTGTTGTGCATCAGGCGCACTGATCAACTGGAGAAAGACAGTGGCTTTCTCGGTTGGTAGTGCTCCTACGCCTGATTGAATGCCAGGTGAGGATTTCAGGTGGATTCCCCGAGGGACTGCAGTTCGGTACTTGGGCTATCAGGTTGGTTTGGACTTGTCTCCCAAGCAACAGATTGCTCCCCTCCTCCTGTCCATCAGGAGGAAGTTGTTATATTGGAGCTCCGCACGACTTTCTTTGGCAGGCACAGCTGTAGTGGCCCACCAGGTGTTGTTGGCTACTATGTGGTACATCACTGCTTGTTGGATCTTTTCGAGTTCTTGTATCAGCCAGGTAGAGAGGCTGATCAAGAACTTCCTTTGGTCAAGGTGTGACACTCAGATAGCCCGGGTGCAAAGTGGCATGGCAGGTCATCATTCTTCCTTGTTCTCAGGGAGGATTGAGGATCATAGACCCAACCCAGCAGAGCAGAGCCCTTCTTGGGAAGTTTATCGTCAGAGGACTTCTTCCAGGAGAGGAGCCCTGGAAGGAGTTCTTGCTTCAGCGGCTTAGTGCTAGGGTGCCTCAGGCTGGAGGCCCTTGGCCACCCTCGACTAGATGGATTTTCACAGAGATGCGCAGAGTTGGCTTGAGCAGGAGACTGGAGGACTGCTTCGCTGTGAGTCTGCTCCGATATTGGGAGCAACTGCGGAGCAGCGTCAGCCTACTTGTACGGAGGAGCGCCTGAGACAACCCCTTGTTTAGAACCCCATGGTTAGCACTCAGAGAGGCCACTTGGTTGGTAGTCAGCCTCATGTTTCCTGGGGTCCCATGGCAAAGGGTCCAGCACACTCTTTAGGTGACTGGCTACAGTTTTCAAATTTGCCAAAGGAGCTTCAAGGCATTCTGCTACAGGGCATGAGAGGGGTGCAGAGCATGTGTCAGGACATCTCAGAGGCAGTACCAGTTGAGTAGCTCACACCTCTCGAGTCAGCGGCACCAAGATGGATGGGGGCCTTCACGCGACTGGAGGTTCTCATCTCAGTTTGGGCTTGCTCAAAGACTATACCCTCCCTGTTTTTCGAGCTACAGGGTGAGGGACGCTTACAGCGAGTTGCAAAAGAGGCTCCATACGTGGAAGAGTGCTGTTTTCAGAGGATCCGAGTGGTGGACATCTGTGGGAGGACTTGTGTCATAGACCCCGATCCAGTAGCTCTTGAGACTGGCGACTGGAGACTGTGGGCTTGGGAGAATTGTCCACCGGTATGAGTATAGTGGCATCCTGGAGAGTGGCTTTGGAGGGACCCTTTCTCCTCAATAGACCATCCAGGTGTCCCTTTCTTTCAGTACACTATTCGACTGGGACGGCACATACTGGCAGCGCAGAGAGAGGCTCGTCCTGCTGTAGCACCTCATTGGCAGGAGGAGGGTCTCACAGCTGAGCTCTTCGCAGCTTTTTGGGAGAGGTTGTGGGACTCCAGACAACAGAGGCGAGTCACTTTGTTCCAGTGGCTAGTTGCACTCCGAGCTACAGCAGTTGGGAGCTGGCTTCTACATAGTGGTCTCTCGGCTGCATGTGCAGCTTGTGACCATCTTGTGGAGAGTCAGTGTCACTGTCTTTGGGACTGTCCTTTGGCACAGCAGGTGTGGCTTCGTGTGCTTCGGCTGATGCCAACTCTTTCCACAGCTCGGCAGTACACTTGGGGGGCAGCTGCTTGGTCCACTCTCACGGGCCCGACACTTCAGTTTGAGCTATCCTCCACCAGCAGGATGATAGTGATGCAGGGGGGTCGCCCTACACTCCAGCCTGCTACAGAGCTTACTCCACAGGAGTGGTGCAGTGAGAGAGGAGTGTTGGGAGCTCATCAGCAGCCTGACACTCTGGTTCATATGGCGGGCCGCTGCTTCCGCATCTTTGAGGCTCGCCCTGTACCACCAACAGAGACTATTCAGGATCTTTGGCTAGAGCTACTCCATACTCTCAGAGGACAGTTCGAGAGACTCCAGGGCAGCTCCGACCGCATGCGAGAGCGCAGAGAGGCTTTCCTTCGACTTTGGCGTCTTGGGCCTTTTTTCACCATGGTCCAGGTTGTGCCCAAATGGCACTACCGTCCACCTGTGTGGCTTTTCCCTCCTCCCATCTCTTGATTTATCTCATTGTACATATGCTGTTTTTTTCATTGGGAGAGTCTCCCCATCATGATTGTTGTAGCCCTCTCTTGTAGAGGTGGTTGTAGCCCTATGGGCAATTTCATTAACTAATAGAAGGATCTTTTTCTCGGAAAAAAAAAAGAAGTGAGCATTGTACCTTTAAGATCTGTCAAGCAATGTACACTTTATTGCATTGAACCCGTATGCATGTCACAAACTGCTGACGTGTCAAGCCACTAAAGACCCGAGCCATCTTGAAGATCCCGGCCGAGGGGCCTAAACCCTAAGAAGAAACAACAGAAGAAGTCTTTACCAACTTATGGGACCCCATCCGATGGGACCTGTAATAAAGCTAAGCAGGACGCAAAAATACGGAGCACAAATAACCAATGACGTGGCAGATACTGTACGAACTGGCCAAATACTAGCATGACTGCTGACGTGGCAGATTTTTGAATTTTGTGCTGACAATGCTGACATGGCAGATTTTCATATTTTGCGTTGGCAGTGCTAACGTGCCAGTTGTACGGATTTTTGTATTTCCCGCTGGCAGATTTCAGCGCCAGCTTTTGGACCAAATGTTTTTAGAACTTTCTCACTGCAACTGGTTTTAGAGGCCAAGGGCCTTTAAATATGACCCATGGGCTCTCACTCTGGCAATCTACCCGCGGGGGATGTAGGGCAGAGCCATGGAAGTTGTATTGAGTTGAAGTAATATAATGAAATACCGAAAGGGGCGCCAAGGTCTGGGCCAGTGCTCTCTCGAGGTAAAACTCCGCCACTTTGCGTCATGTGTGTCGTGCATCTCTTTCAGTTCAGATGTTAATTGAAGTGCCTAAAGTTGTTCAGTTTGTTCTTTTCCGTTGGCGCGTGGTGCTCGTCTCGTTACAGTACATGGGAAGTGCTAGCTCCAACATCACCCTTCTTTGAGCACGTGTCATGACCTGCAATACATTTGGTGACTCTACCAATTCACATTCTTCCATCTACTTTGCATCCATAGGTGGATAGTTTTTGAACTTCCCTAATAACGTGTTGCAACTTTTTCCTTGCCTTTTCTTTCTTTATTACCAGGATGTCCATCAATATTTTTCTGAGCTTTCATGATGGCACCACATTTTGCACACTTATCGACCAAGGATTGCAAAGCATGACATCTTTCTCCAACACCCATTGCCTAGAAGTGGGACGGACACGCCCTTTAATTTTACATCAAGTTCAATATTTCTACCCTTTTCGTTCTTCAATGTCGCTTTCCTAGCCCTAGAGTCCACCACAATGCCATTCTTATGGTACTAGGGAATTCCCAAAAGGATGTTACACCCTTCGAAAGGCATATTGTAGAAGTCCCCGTGCCCTACATACCCCTAATAATACAACCAAAGTTTCCCTATGACAGGTATAATGGCAACATCCTGTCCCGGTGCCGCTAGAACTGCCTCGACCATGGTCCCATTTCTTCGAGCATAATCCCAAGTCGAGCCGCCAATTCAATCGAGGTGAAGTTGGCCTTGGCTCCCCCGTTCCATACTTTCATCCATCTGTTTTGGGTCGGTCCCCACATAATCTGGTACTAGTCCTGCCTTGGTCTTTCCTTTCTTTGCTCACTCCTTTGTTGCTTTGAAACTCTCTAGCTTGTCCTCAGCCTAATCATTGGACGCTTTATTAGGGCACTTCGCAAGAGCATGCCCCTGTTTTCGGCATCCATAACATTTGTCCTCTTTGTAATACTCGACTTACCGCTCGGCTGACACTCTAGGACCGGATGGTTTCTTTTTCTGTTGTTTCCCCTTCTTCTTGTTACTGTTAGTCGGTTCTTGTCCAGTTCTCATTGCCACAAGTCTGTTTGTAGGGTACGTGAGAGTTCAGCATGCATACCAGAGCCTTGTTTGGTGTGTCCCATGAATCGTTGCATGGACTCAGACTTCTTCTGTAGGCAATAACTTTGTATCTCTTTGGGAAGTATAACCGCTCAAATTGTTGCTTGAAGGTTATCTTTAAAAAGGAAGAAACACGTAGAAAAGAATCCAAAATCTCTCGCGATAGGTATCCAATGTGTCATCCCTTGGTCATCCTCAGATGATTCCAAACGATGATCACGTCTTGTTTGTATTCCTGTGTAAGCCATGAAGAAATGAAAACTCGTTTGAACTGCAACCACTTAGTTGGTGCTTCCTTGCATAGCAATAGGGTAGATCACCATGTCTGGGCATTCCCTTTCAAATATGACGCCGCTCTTCGTAGCTTAGAGTGCTCTGAAAAACGCCCTCCCAAAAAGGCAATGTCAAACTGTTGGATACATGTCACGTGCACATCTAACCCTATGTGTATGTGGACAAGCTACTTCAGGTCCAGGGTTCAGGTCAGCTTAGGAAGTGTTCTAGCACCTTTGTGAGCCTGTGCGCAGGCCGTGCATGTCAAGGCACTTAAGATTAGTTGCATATCCTCTGGTTGCACACAGCATGATCATCACCATGACAGTTAGTACCCGTCATGAGCATTTTACAGTGCATAGAACCCATTATCCCTATTTTATCCATTTTTCACTTATTATTAATAAGTGACTTTGTTGGGAAATTGGGTAGGGCAACTTTGCTAAGTTCTATAAAAGAAACCTAGCGCTAGCACTTTCTGGCAGAAGAGGCAGTAGAGTTCCAGCAACTGGCAGTGCACCTTCTCAGCAAGAACCGGCAGGAGACTCAGCATTTTCAGCCACAAGACCAACCTGGCGTTTTTGGAGTTCCAAGATCAGCCAGCGTTTCAGACTTCAGCAGCTAGCAATTTCAGATTGCAGATCAGCATAGCGTTTTTGCTACAGTTCACCTAGCATTTCCAGTTTGCAGAGTGCCTAGCATTTTGCAGTTTATAGCGACAATTCAGCCCAAGCACATCAGGTTTCCAGTTTTCAACACTTACTCCACAAGATCAGCCCAAACCTCGCGGATGTCACCTACCCGCAGCAAATCCTCGCCGCACGATCAGATCAGCCAACGTTTTCAGTTTCAGCCGATGTCCGCAGATTTTAGCATCTACGTTTTCAGCGCATCATCGTCGCGTCGTCGCCGTTGCCGTCCTCGCCGACACAGTGTCAGAATTCAGCAGTTAGCAGATTTACAGATTTCAGCCCGTCTCATCGTCGTCATCATTGTCGTCGACATCGTCGGCAAGTTCATTGTATCTAGATCATTGTACCAGATTTGTGCAATCAATAGCATAGACCTCTCTCGCCATAGAGAGTGGGGCCCTTGGAGGAGGGTTTGACAACCGTCTGCTCTCTCTCTCTCTCTCTCTCTCTCTCTCTCTCTCTCTCTCTCAGCACCTTCATTCACAGTGTTATTCACTTTGTTTGTGATCATTTGCACACTCTCACTAAAAGAACAGAAGGCTCTCTCTTCCATAAGTAAAAGGAACACTGTTAGACTTACACCACTCAGCTGCTTCACATGTCTAGGGCATACATGTACGGCTAGTATGTCTCCACGCTAGCCATTCATAGTCTAGGTTGTACCTGGTCCGGCCGCCCGAGTTTGGGATCGGCCGCCCACTTTTGTCCGGGCACCCACATATATTTCCATATATCATTTTTCTGTTGGGTCATGGGGATTTTTATTAAGCCTTGCCCTACCTCCCCTTGGACACCTATTTATGGGGCCAAGGGGGTACCCACTTCCACATCTCACAGAGATCACACATCTGATTGCATTGGGTCTTCTGCTCATGGTAGTCATGGGGGGTTGATCGCCCCCTCTTCACCATCTCTGGCGTTTGTGTCTACTGTCTCTGTCTCTCTCTCTCCCCTCTCTCACGCTTCCGCACACACGCACTCTCACATGGTATCAGCAGCTTAGGCTTTCCATGGCCTAGGACAGCGCATCTCCGCATCAGGTTCTCCTCCGAAGATCAGCATAACCAACGTATTCATGCGAATTCTGCCAGCGTTTTGCAAACAACCAGGCGCACGATGAGATTTGCGTTTTTCGTCGCGGAGGATCCTCCTCCACCTGCGTTATTGCTGATCAGGTCAATGTTTTTGCATCAAGCTGCTAGCGCTTCACTTTTGGGATCATTTCATCGCGGGAAACCTCCTCTGCTCCATCTGCATTTTTCAGCCAGAACTGCGTTTTTGGGTTTTCAACCCATTTTCGGCGGTTTTATTGATCACTTTGTGTCGTTGACACCTTCCACAAGTTGTTGGGCACCTAGGGTACCCATCAAGCCTTTGTTTTTCCAGCAAACAGAAGGTTTTTGATGCCAAAAAGTGCAACAAAAGTGGGCTGCAAATTGACCTGCGTTTTTGTAGTAGGGGGGCAGCGCTCAGCTTCTGGACCCCAAATCTTGCCACCACCTACTCGGCCTTGGCATCCGGTGCCTTGCTGGCGAAGTTTCTCTTTAAATCTACACATTTCAGCCATTACCCCTTGCTGTTTTTGTCACAAAGCGATGACGTGGCGGACAGCAGAAACCCTAATTTCTGTTAGAAACCCTAAAATTCCTGCAAACCCTAATTTTCGCCAAAAACCCTAAATTCCGGAAATCGCGGAGGCGGATTTTTTTTTTTTTTTTTTTTTTAAATTTGGAAAATGATGAGCGACGCGAATTTTGCTTTTGCTTTTTTTTTTAAAAAAAAGAGAAAAGACTCTCTAAGAGAGAGAGAGAACTGATGCTTTTGATTTTAAAAGCTTTTGGGGCTCTGCTTTTGGGCATCCCTTGTAACCTTTAAATTAGTGGTGAGGGCCTCACTTCTCAGAGCATCTGGACGCAGAGTCTGAGAGTGAAACCCTAACCGCTCTCTTGTACTTTGATGATTGATTAATATAAAAAGAAATACCGAAAGGGGCGCCAGTCTTTGGGGCCAATATCTCTAGGCACGGAACTCCGTCGGGCCAGTGCAAATCTATTGTGATCTGTGAATTGTTTTGAAGTGGTTATTTGGTGCTGTCGCGGTTGATTCTTGACTTGGAGTGTCCAAGTCTGTTACAGTGGTATCAGAGCACGGCCGATTTCTCTTCTACGGGAAATCCGATCTCCGAATTTTTTTTCCGCGGCACCTATGGCTTCAGGCAATGATCAATCGACTCCCTCTGCATCTGGAGATGCGGGCTGGGATCACAACGAAGATTCAGGCAGAGAGTATGGCCCGCCTTGGCCTACTTAGGCGGAGCGGCGAGAGATAGAGCGTCGCCAGTTGATCGGCGATGCAACAAAGATGATGCTCAATTTTGCCAAGGACCCGAAGATGGCAAAATATATGAACCAGACCTCTTTGGAAGAGGTACAGATGGAGTGGCAGAGAACCACAACACCACTCCCGAAACCCGCTCTCAAGAAACCTTCTGCCTCCAACAAATATACGGAGAAGGAACTGGAGAACGTGGTTGATGCACGGATTGCTCAGCTTTTTGACACGCAAAAGAAAGCCAAAAAGCACGGCAAAAAGCAGAAGAAAGGCACTCACTTCCCGGGATATTTGGGTCGTCGGTTGACATTTGACAAGGCAAAGAAACGGAAGAAGCGTGTTCGATTTGAAGGAGTACCCAGTTCTTCTTCTTCTTCTTCTGACAGTTCTTCTAGCTCCTCGGATTAGAGCGAAGAAGACAGAAAAGGCAAAAAGCGAAGCAAGAAACAAAGCTTCGGAAAGGGCAAGAAAATGGCAAAGAAGGCTACATCTCGCCCAGAGACTGACAGTTCTACTGAGGACTCGTCTACAGACAGCTCAGATTCCGATGACGGAAAGTTTTATGCGAACAAGAAGAATTTTTACAAAGCCAACCAGTATGACTTTCTCGAAGATAAAAGCAAGAAAGTCCGAGAGTTTAAGGAAGGTGGCCACTCAATCAAGTTTGATACTTTTCAGGATACTCAGATGCTTCGAAGGCTTTGTCTTTTATACAGCAGTTTGACATCGCTTTCGCGGGAGGACGCTATTCAGAGCACTCCAAGATTCAGAGAGCTGCCTCTTACTCTAAGGGGAATGCTCGCACTTGGTGGTCCACGCTTCTATTAAGCAAGACTGTGCCAGTTACATGGCTGAAATTCAAGAGGCTTTTTATTTCTTCTTGGTTGACTCAAGAGTTTGAGCGAGATATACGAGTTGCTTGGAACCATCTCCGGATGACCAAGAGCGATACAGTGAATTCTTATTGTGAAAGATTTTGGAGCTCTTTTCTACCCGCCTCTTCATTCAAGAAGATCTCGTTCACAGAACAGATTGAGCGGTTTACCTTGGGTCTACCTACAGAGATCCAAGATCACTGCTTGGAACAGAAGTCAGCTTCTATTCAGGAGTTGATGAGTCATGCGAAGCGGGGCTTTGCCATTCACTCAGGCAGTCTGCCCTACCGCACAGATGAGGCCATGACACAACGAGCCGAACAGACTTCTGGGAATGAAAGTAGAATGAAAAAGAGCAACCCAGAGAAAAAAAAAGGATGCACGACCCAAGCTTACTCCTGAGGAGAGAGCTCGCTTCATCGAGAGGGGAAGTGCTTTGGATGCGGGGAACATCAACATATCTCCGCAGAGTGCCCTGATAAGGCACAGAAAGAACAGAATGATAAAGACGACGACAGGCCTAAGAGTTTGAGAGCAGCTGAGGAATGTGGCAAAAAAGGCAGATAGAAAAGTAGAATTGGTACCACATGGCGTGGGACTTGCACCGAATCAAATGAATGAAAGTACAAACTTTGCCGCTTTTTTTTTTGGGGCAAAGTGAAGGATCAGGAAGCTCTTTTGAAGGAGCCAAGGCCAACTTCTTTTCACTTGGAATTGGCGGCTCGATTTGGAACTACGCCTGACAGACTGACGCCACAGGCGGAGGTAGTTCGACTGGCACCCGGATGGGATGTTGCCATTACACCGAGCATTGGCAAACTTCGTTTGCAATGACAGGGGTGTTCAGGGCACGCGAGTGACGTTCTACTCGGGATCCCTTGGTACCACAAGAACTACGCCGTGGTTGACTACCGGGCCGAGAAAGCGACTTTGATAAATGAAGGGCTTAGAGATTGTACTTGATGAACTTCAGTTTTCTTACTCATTCTTTTGGGAGAACTGAACGATGGATAAAAGTTGAATATGTTTTGACCTGAAGAAAAGAACGCCAAGATTTTTTTTTCTCCAGGCTCATGCCGATTGCTTTTGAGAGGGCCTGAAGATCATACCATTGATCTGATATCTGGAAGCACGCCACCGAATCGGCCACCTTATCGTGTGAGCCGAGTACAGAATGAAAAGATTATGAACTCAGTGAAAGACCTCTTGGAAAAGGGTCTTGTCCAGCCTAGTACTTCACCGTATTGCTCTCCAGTGTTGTTGGTTTTGAAGAAAGACGGATCTTGGAGAATGTGCATCGATTATAGCACTCTCAACGAAATCACCATCAAGAACAGATTTCCGATTCCTAGGATCGATGATATACTCGACAGGTTACAGGGATCCTCGTGCTTTAGCAGGATTGACTTGAAGAGTGGATATCATCAGATCAGGATAGCGCCAGGAGATGTCTACAAGACAGCTTTTCGGACGACTTTTGGGTTATTTGAGTTTTTGGTGATGCCTTTTGGCTTAACCAATGCTCCTGCGACATTTAACCGGATGATGGACAGGATTTTTCGAGAGTACAGGCTATTTGTTGGCACTTTCTTTGACGACATCATTGTTTTCTCCAAGAATGACGCAGAACACAGAGATCATCTGCTTCAAGTCTTTTAGGCATTACGAGATCACACGCTAGTGATTAATGCAAAGAAAAGTGAATTTTTCCTACCATGGATACACTTTTTGGGACACATTGTGTCAGCAGCAGGAGTGCAAATGGACCCGGCCAAGATAGAGACTATCCGTGATTGGCCCGATTTGAGGAATGTCCATGAAGTTAGAAGCTTCTTGGGACTGTGTTCGTACTACAGGCGGTTCATACGAAAGTTTGCAGAGGTTGCTTCCCCTTTGCATACCTTGACACAGAAAGGAGTACCTTTTTCGTGGGGACCCACAGAGGTAACTGCCTTTCAAACATTGAAAGAGAAATTCACTACAGGACCAGATTTGACTTTGCCGGACTTGCAGAAGTCATTTGAAGTATTTTGTGATGCTTGTGGTCGTAGTCTGGGTACGGTCTTGATGCAAGAAGGCCATGTCATAGCTTACGAGAGCCGTTTGTTCTCTAGGCCGGAAATGACAGCACAGATCTATGGGAAAGAGCTTTTGGCGGTTATCCACGCTCTTACTCAATGGCGGCATTACCTACTCGGAGCGGATTTCACTGTCTTTACAGACCATCAGAGTTGGCGCTACTACTTCTTGTCACAGAAGCAGCTTTCGGAAAAGCAGATGCGGTGGGTGAACATCTTGTCACAGTTCCACTTCCAGATTGTCCATGTGCAGGGACAGAAGAATGTGGTGGCAGATGCTTTGTCTCGAAAACCGTTGGTTCTGGCTATTTCCGCGATACATCATAGGAGCTTCGAGGATATGGTCGATCAGTATGCCACAGATAAAGATTTTGCAGATATTTTCACACGGATACGGGATGGGGAGACAATAGCGGGATACTCCCTTCGGGAAGGCTACTTGATGAAAAAGACTATGTTGTGCGTTACACAGCCGTTGAGGGAAAAGGTTATGATTGATTGCCAGTGTCCACCTTTTACAGGTCACCGCGGCATTGCTACCACCATGAAAGGGGTAGAGAGAGATTTCTTTTGGCGGAGACTGAAGAAGGATGTGGAAGAGTTTGTGCGCAGTTGCTTGGTATGCCAGAAGGTCAAGTTTGACAGGCATAAGGCACAAGGATTGTTACAGCCTTTACCCATACCCACCCGCCCCTGGCAAAATATTGAAATGGATTTCATTTATTTTTTTATCTCCCGAGAATACAGAATGATCACGATGATTTTCTGATTACATGGCACGTATGAGACGATTGTCTCCGACAGAGACCCCAGATTTACGAGTTTGTTTTGGAAGGCAATTTGGGAGAACATTGGCACGCGGTTGCAGTTCTCGTCATCGTTCCACCCGCAGACTGACGGGCAATCCGAGATTGCCAATTCAGTGGTTCTAGATTTATTGAAGTCTTATATCTCAGATCAGAAGACTCAATGGGAAAGATTTTTACCTTTGGTGGAATTTGCCTACAATAACACGATACACTCGTCGACGGGTAAGGCGCCATTTGAGATTGTTGAAGGTGCTGCGAAGGTTCCACCCTTCCTGAGCATGAAAGATAAGATCTTTGAAGCGGATGAATATACGCGAGATCTGGATACGGCTTTTGCCAAGGTTCGCGAGACTTTGCAGAAGTCTCAAGAACGACAGAAAAAGGCAGCGGATCGCCATCGTCGCGACTGGAAACTGAAGGAGGATGATTGGGTGCTCTTACTTTTGAGAAGGCACGCCTAAGAAAGAAAAAGGGAAAGGAGAGGCTTTTTCCAAAGCTTAGTATGTGATACTACGGACCTTTCTAGATTACTGACAAGATAAATGATGTCTCCTTCCGATTGGAACTGCCAGATACTTGGAGGATTCATAATGCATTGCATGTGAGTCTCTTGAACCCTGTTAAGGGTGATGTGCCTGATGATGGGGAGCCTGATGAGCAACCCGAAGTGGAAGAAAACGAGGAGATCCTTGTTCCTGAACAGATTTTGGCACATAACGATACGAAGAAAGGTAAAGTCCGAAGGCGGTTCTTGGTTTAGTTCAAGAACTTTCCTGCATTTGATGCGAAGTGGATGGAGGAGGAGGACCTAGCAGATACTCCTCGGATTGTGAAACTTTACCTCGATGCTTTTGGTTTAGCATAGTCTACTCCAAATGGAACCCAGAATTCAGCTTGGCCGAAGATCTGGTGCAGTGGGATGCACAAGAGGGGAGTTACTCCACTCCTTTGTCAACAGATGCCTCGATTTTGATACTAAAGTCACAAATGTCTCTTTGAGCTTCAGGGATAGTGAGAGCTGACAGTATTCTGCTGGATGACTTTATGAAATGGAATTCCTGATTATGATACTGATTTGTTCTTGACTTCTTGTGAGTGCAGGAACTGATAGACGAAATGACTGCAGCATTTTGGTCTGATTGATCTCGAATAGACATGGTTGCAATAGGGGTTAGTCAATAGGACATCGTTGAGGTCCCGATTGGACCTAGATGTGATTGCTAGCTACATTGCCGATAAATCATGGTCTAAGATCCGAATGAATGTTGAATGTCATGTGATGTCCTGTGATGTCTGGTGATGTCCTGTGATGTCGTGTGATGTGACTGTCGATTTTGTACATGTGCTAGATGTGTGTTCCTAGTACGTAGGTACTAACAGTCAGTGTCTGCTAAGACGGTTTATGGCTTTTGTCGGTTTTGCAGGCGTAATCGCGGTCGATTACAATGCTTTCAAGAGGGGGGTATGTCACAAAGTGATGACGTGGCGGACAACAGAAACCCTAATTTCTGTTAGAAACCCTAAAATTCCTGCAAACCCTAATTTTCGCCAAAAACCCTAAATTCCGGAAATCGCGGAGGCAGATTATTATTTTATTTTTTATTTTTAAATTTGGGAAAATGATGAGCGACGCGAATTTTGCTTTTGCTTTTTTTTATAAAAACAAGAGAAAAGACTCTCTAAGAGAGAGAGAGAACTGATGCTTTTGATTTTAAAAGCTTTTGGGGCTCTGCTTTTGGGCATCCCTTGTAACCTTTAAATTAGTGGTGAGGGCCTCACTTCTCAGAGCATCTGGACGCAGAGTCTGAGAGTGAAACCCTAACTGCTCTCTTGTACTTTGATGATTGATTAATATAAAAAGAAATACCGAAAGGGGCGCCAGTCTTTGGGGCCAATATCTCTAGGCACGGAACTCCGCCGGGCCAGTGCAAATCTATTGTGATCTGTGAATTGTTTTGAAGTGGTTATTTGGTGCTGTCGCGGTTGATTCTTGACTTGTGTCCAAGTCTGTTACAGTTTTCTCTATTTTCAGCCCATCTAGGGCAGTGACAGTGATTCACCACCCTTCCCTACATCCTCTGCACGCTCCGGAACCTCGCCGGGAGCGTACGAGCATGTTGAAAATCGCTAGACAGCAACATTTTCATCTTCTCGCGATTGTGTTTTTGGGTGGACAGCAGCCACATTGTTTGTGTTTTTCACAGAGGATGAAGTTACCTCCTACCAGGACAGCATCCGATGGTGGTCTGTGCGGTCTTTCAATGGCTGCTGTAGTACACAGTAGTTTCGACATCGGCTTGATCATCTACGGGCGTACGATCCTTGGGAGATCCATTCATTCCAGCCATCATTCGGCGGTTGCACACTCCAGAGGGGGTGGTGACTTGTGGTTTGCTATGGACACACCTATGCACTCATTAGAGGAGTTCACACGAGATATGGCCATGCTCGTGGCATATGGGATTCCGACATTCCCAGAGAAGACACCACCATCTTGGGTGGACAGACACTTACCACTTGACCTAGCCAAGTCAAATCACTTGCTTACACAGGAGCATCTACATGGACTTAGGAGAGGATCTTGGATCTCTTCTTGGACAGGTTCATTGCTTGGATCTACAGACTGGAGTGGGACTTCATTGCTTTGGACTCTCTTGGAGAGTTTACCCGCCACATGCAGGAGATCAGGCATTACGCGACTACATTCGGAGTCACCCGGAGCTTGGCTTGGATGGTAGTGCATTTGCTCTTCTACACTCCTGATCATTTGGATAACATTCAGAGTTCACCCTTGGTAACCTTACAGCAGACTCATCCCCCGACTTGGGCAGTAGATCACTCCCAGCTCATTCACATTGAGAGCCACACCAAGTTGCGGTTTGGTGGCGTTGTTGGCGCGGATTCTGTTATGGTTGACACCAGATGATTGGAGGCAGGAGATACAGGCAAGATGGTGCAGACAGATTGGTCTGGCCTTTCCCCTTCTTAGAGGATCTTCACAGCGCAGACTAGACTGCTCAGTCT
This sequence comes from Adiantum capillus-veneris, assembly GCF_014529385.1. NCBI lineage: Eukaryota > Viridiplantae > Streptophyta > Polypodiopsida > Polypodiales > Pteridaceae > Adiantum > Adiantum capillus-veneris. Next base: position 30,745,014 of record NC_140945.1, read on the forward strand.
GGCTTCCCTACTTCTACAGGATGATCACGATGCAAACAGCTTGGATTGACCACCACCTCTTCTCAGAGGCCCTTCACAGCGCAGACTAAAGAGTCTGGCTTCCCCTCATCTTGGATTACCCTACCTACTAACAGGACACCATCCAGTGGTGGTCCGAATCTAACGGTGACTGTTGCAACTTACGGTAGTTTCTATAGTGCAAACTGTTTAGTCTGGCTTTCCTTGTTTCGGAGGACGTTTACGGCACAGATTACTACATCTGGCCTTCCTGGAGTTTCACGACTTAGCCACCTGGCCTCACTGGGTTATAGGTTCATGCATTGACAAGCTTCCGGTCATTCTCATGACGGTTCCTAGGCTTTACCATTTTCTCCAAACGGTTTGACTACAGACACCACAGATCCTATTGGGTAGGACACTTGCAAGTCTAGGAGTTGTTTTCACACTCAGTTCAAGACCTTCACGCAGTATCTTCACACTGTATCTGCGGAGTACAGCAGTTTGCTACACTGCTCGTGACGGCATCTTTCCACAGAGATTTCCTAGCAGTTGGGACACCCCAGATTGCTGCAGACATCGCAGCAGACATCTTCATCCTAGTGCCTCACATCTTCGGCTTCATACGGTTTGTTCAGCATCCGATGCTGGGAGGGGGTGTCAGACTTACACCACGCTGCTGCTTCACATGTTAGGGCATACATGTACGGCTAGTATGTCTCCGGGCTGGCCACCCATAGTCTAGGTTGTACCTGCTCCGGCCGCCCACTTTTGTCCAGGCGCCCACATATCAAATCTTTGGCAGTGTTCTGTATCACTCAAGGAAAGAACCACAAGAAATTTTTTTTCTTGTTGCGGTCGCATAACCCAAGTCCACTTGGGGGTGTCGATTCCTAATCGTGTTTTTGAAGAGTGACAGGTAACCCAAGAAAGAAGGGCTTGTCCGGCCTCCCCTTGTTCCTCTTTTCACTCATTGAGAGCGGACCATGCACTCAACGGCCAATAGACGTGAGGTGGGAAAAAGCAAACTTGGTGTGAGCGCCGCAAGGCCGCCAAGGGGTGCGCCCGTAGGGAACAGTCGAGCTCGGGTAAGAGAAAAGCCTTCTCTAACACGCATTGCAAGCTAAAGAACTCAAGAACCTCAAGAACCTCAAGACCTCAAGAACTCAACAACCTCAAGAACCCAAGTTCTCGCGAACTTAAGTACCCAAGATCTCAGTGTATGGTCATCACCCGAAGCGGAATGGATACTTTGCATTGAGGTGATGAGCATGGAGGTGACGAAGAAGAATTTTCCCCACCAAGACGTTTTTCCGACCCTCCCCCTTCCCCATCTACGCCACAGTTTGCACCAAATCCTATGGAGGCTTTGGTCAAGACGATGATGGACATGATGTTACAACAAGAAGCGCAACGCGCCGCCTGAGATCACGAGCGCAAAGAAAGAAAGGCAGCCTTAGATCGCGAGCGTGATCAAGCGCGCTTGGCGGGCGAGGAAAGAAAGGCAGAATTGGATCGCGAGCAGGAAGAAAGACGGTTAGCCTTGGAGCGTGAGCGCGAGCAAGCGCGCTTGGAGGTCGAAGAAAGACGAGCAGCCTTGGAGTAAGAGCGTGAGACGCAGAGAGATCAATGCATGCAAGAGTTGGTCCTACTGGTACTCACCTCGAAGCCCAAGCCGGTCAAAAATGTTGGTAGTTCATCAAGTAGCACAAGCAGAGACCCAGACTCCAGCAACCCCATCACTGAAAAGTTGACATTCAGTAAGTATGACGGTCAGATGAATGCTAGTATAACCGGCCCGTACAACGTAGAGGGCGGTACTATTTCAATTACTTGTTAACTTTACATAGAGCACTGAGAAGGGAAGAGAACACAGTTGTGTCCAGCGACTAGAATGTCACTGCGCACACGAGACCAACACCCTGTAGGCCCCAAAGACCGGCGCCCCTTTCGGTATTTCTATAATTTAGAGAGAGGGAATTACAAAAAGAGTCCCTGGAAGATAACACCTGCATCCAGCTAGTACGCTCCAAATTCGGCAAAATTTCGGCAACATAACGGTACCGGAATTAATCCGAATCAGTTTCCAAGCTCAGGACTCTATCCCACTGGCGTTATCCCTCAGTCGGGAGCACAAAACAGTAAATTTCAGGTCGCTGTAATTTCTGGTTCAGTCCTGTTTTTGACCTGATTTGGGCACACGACGGTCCCTACACTGTTCCCTGCACCTTGGGCTTGGTGCCCCTTGATTCTGGAAAAATTCCGGGCACAAAACAGTCTCAAAACAGAGTAAAAACAGCAAGCAGACAGTGCTGAATTTACTGCGCAATCGAGAGGTTATCACCCTCTCGTGGACCTGCTTTGGTGCAGCAGCTAGCTACACCGGTTCCTGTGCAAAGAGGCTCTTGCCTCGGCATGAAAGCATATTTCCCCACAGTTGTACATAGGTCAAATGAGAAGCCCACTAGTGGGGCATCACATACTGTACGTAGGGGAGAAAGAGAGAAGTATGTAGCGTGCGGGGCATCACTCCCGTCACCATACTGTGCATGGAGGGCAAGGTAAGCATTCCATAGCTTCTGTACCTGCTACAATCCACCCAAGGCTGAAAATGGCGCCCCCTTTGTTGATATGCAGCTCGTTTTTGCCTCCCAGAGTGGCAGAATCGCTCACAGGCTGACACGTCGCCCAGTTTCCGAGTTTGGGCTTTCCCTGCTAAAAATATCTCAACTGGTGCGTCAGTTGACTTGGCAGCAGAGCAATAAAATGTTCCCCTTGTCATTCCAGAGCTAATGACGCGAACACATTTTCCGGTCAAAAATAGCAGTTCCCTAAATTTTAGGAGATGCTTCCATGGCGTCCCTATCGGTCTCCTGACCATCATTGAAGACTACCATTTGACCAACATCTACAATGTGGGTTAATTTACTGGCCCCTTTCAACTTATAAAGTTGCAGTGACTTGACGAGTGGCCCAAATTCCAGTTTGGCACACACGAGCTTCCATACTCATCAGAATTCAGTGCTAACTGGCCCGGGCAATCCCTGTCTAACCGACCTAGATCCCCGATGTGAGAAACCCATTTGGCTGCAGCCGTTTCACACTGGCCATGCAATGTCCACTTGCACCTTTTCAAGGGTTCCGGAACAAACAAGTAAAAATAAAATAAATATATCTAATACTTATTTACAGAAGGCAACAGGAAAAATACACCTCCTGGTGACACACCCCACCCTTGAAATACTACAAGCGACCTTGCTTGCATGCCAATAATACATGCGGATATCTCTTGATATCACATATATTCTATGATGGGAATACAAGATATACATGCTTCCGGAAATGTAGCGTTGGACGATTAAACAATCCCACCAACCTGGCTACGACACATATATCAAGCATAGAAGTCTTCTAGTGTACTCTTGAGCACAAACTTCTCTAGCTAAATTCTATATAGAAAGAGTAGACACAATTGCTTAACTACTCTCTTGAGCATCATGAACCATGCTCTTGCCTTGCTCCAAAAAGGCTACATCAAGTCACTGTGGGTTCCATCTGAAAGGCTTCAAGATACAATTGCAAGAGTTGAGGTGAATCAACCAATTCAGACTCTTCCATCCATTTGGAATCTAACGATGGATAGTTCTTGAACTTCACCAAATAGCGTCTTGCAACCTTTCCTCTAACCTTTCTTTCTTTATGTGCCAATATCTGTTCACGAACAAGGATTTCATCCAATTCTTCCACTTCGGGTTGTTCCTCATCAAGCATATTCTCTGGCACATAACCAACAAAGGGCCTTAGAAGGCTGACATGAAAAGCATTATGTATTTTCCAGCCTTCTGGTAGCTTTAACCTGTAAGCTACATCGCTGATCTTTTCTAAAATCTGAAAAGGACCATAATATCGCATACTGAGCTTAGGAAACAAGCGTTCCTTGCCTTTCCTTTTCCTTAACCTGGCCTTTTCAAAGCGCAAAAGTATCCAATCACCAAGTGAAAATACAAGTTCACAACGGTGAAGATCAGCAGCTTTCTTTTGCTTAGCCTGAGTCTTCTCGAGAGCAATCTTTATCTTCCTGTATGTTTCATCCATATCTTGCACATACTTGTCTGCCTCAAATATCTTGTCCTTAGTCTGCAAAATGGGCGGGACTTTCTTTCCTCCTTCCACTATCTCAAATGGTGCCTTACCTGTTGACGTATGCACAGTGTTATTGTAAGCATATTCAACCAATGGGAGATGGTGTTCCCAAGTTGCCTTGTGCTCTGTGACATAACATTTGAGCAGGTCCAAGACAATAGAATTTGCCTCTTTTGACTATCCATCAGTTTGCGGATGAAACGAAGAAGAGAACTTGAGCGTAGTGCCCATGTTCTCAAACAATGCCTTCCAGAAAAGACTCGTCATACGTGGATCCCTGTCACTGACAATTGATTGAGGCATCCCATGATATTTAAAGATATTGCTCATGAATATCTTGACCATGTGTTCTGGCTTTATCTTCTTCCTAACAGGAATGAAATGGGCTTGCTTACTGAACCTACAAATGATAGTCCAAATCCCATCATTTCCTGTTTGCGTCCTTGGAAGATCAAAGATAAAGTCCATTGCTATACTTTCCCATGGCCTATCAGGGATCGGCAATGGCTGCAACAATCCCGATTGCTTTTGTCTGTCAAATTTGACTTTTTGGCATACTAAGCATGATCTTACAAATGTGTCAACATCTTGACGCAAAGCTGGCCAATAGAAGAATGCCTCAACCCCTTTCACTGTCGCATCAATTCCACAATGCCCAGCATAAGGTGGAGCATGACTTTCCATCAAAATCTTTGGCCGTAACTGTTTAGTAACGCATAACTTTCCATGCATCATGAGAAAGTCATTCTTAAGAATATAGTGCTCATGATGTTGCCCATCAACAAGCTGGTCATAGATCCTTGCAAAATCTGAATCTTTAGCATATTGTGTTTTCATTTCGTCTAGTTCACAATGGTACGGAATTGACACTGCTGAAATTTGGGGCTTTCGTGACAACGCATCAGCCACCACGTTCTTTTTCCCTTGCACATGCACAATCTGAAAATGGAACATTGACAAGATGTTTGCCCATCGCATGTGCTTCTCAGACAACTTCGTCTGTGTAAGAAAATATCGCAAGGTTTGATGATCCGTTTGGACAACAAAATCAGCCCCTAGCAAATAGTGTTTCCAACTAGTGAGAGCATGAATTACTGCCAGCAATTCTTTCTCATAGACTTGCAAGTTCCTTTAAGTCTTCAAAAGAATTCTGCTCTCATATGCGACTACTCGGCCATTCTGCATTAGAACTGCACAAAGACTATGGCCACACGCATCACATTGAACCACAAAAGGTTTAGAAAGATCTGGCAAAATAATTACCAGATCTGAAGTCAGCTTCTCTTTCAAGTGTTTGAACGCTAAAATTTCCTTGGCTGTCCACTTGAAAGTAACTCCTTTTCCTTGCAGTGCATGGAGTGGAGAAGCAATCTCAGCAAAATTTCGGATGAACCTCCTGTAATAGGAACATAAGCCTAGAAAGCTTCGAATGTCATGTACGGACTTCAAGTCTGGCCATGACCTAATTGCTTCCACTTTAGCGGGATCCATGCGTACCCCATCCTTTGAAACAATGTGCCCAAGGAAGTGAATCTCTTGCAAAAAGAACTCACTTTTCTTCGCATTAATGAGTAGCCTATTCTTGCGTAGCTCATTGAAAACTGCGGTCAAGTGATCCCTATGCTCCTTTCAAACTTTGAGTAGACAATCATGTCATCAAAGAAGGTACCCACGAAGTTTCTATGTGGTCTAAAAATTCTGTCCATCATTCTATTAAATGTGGCAGGAGCATTTGTGAGACCAAATGGCATGACAAGAAACTCATAGAGACCAAATGTTGTCCTGAACGCAGTCTTATGGACATCTTCTGGTCTAATGCGTATCTGATGATACCCGCTCTTTAGGTCTATTCTTGTAAACAATGACGCTCCCTCAAGCCGATAAAGAATGTAATCTATCCTCGGTATGGGGAACCTGTTCTTGATGGTATTCTTATTCGAGGCGCGATAGTCAATGCACATACGCCATGAACCATCCTTCTTCTGCACTAAGAGTACAGGCGAACAAAAAGGGGATGAACTGGGCTGAATCAGCCCCTTCTCTAAAAGCTCGTTGACCTGACCCATAATCTCTTTCTGCTCGGCTGCACTAACCCTGTATGGTGGTCTATTCGGTGGACTAGAACCTGGCACAAGATCTGTAGTATGATCCTCAGGTCTCTCAGGAGGTAACTCCCCTGGCAAAGAGTCCGAAAAACAATCACTGAAACCACTCAAAAAAGTTGACCTATCTTTATCTAAGGTAGACAAATTAGATACAACTTGAGGTACTTCTTTTGCAAAGATCAAGTACGCAGAAAGATGATTCTTTATTACAGATGAAATAGCAGAAGCAGAAACAACTGGAACAGACTCGTCTTTAAGCTTTACATCAAGGACATGAGTCTTTCCTCTATGTACAAGGGTAATCTTTTTGTTGTAAGTATCCACCATAGCATACAACCTATAACACCATGGGATACCCAATAACACATCACAGCCCTCAAGCGGCATAATATGAAATTCTTCCGCATCTACATAGCTCTGAATGTACAGACGAAGCTTTCCAAGAATGGGAGTAACAGGCTTTGAATGTCCTGGGCATGCCAAACCTGCTTTGCCTGTCATACCCATCTCCTCTGCACGAATGCCCAACTTTGATGCCAATTCTGGTGATATGAAATTTGCACAGGCTCCTGGATCAAAGAAAACCAGCATTGTCTGGTCTCTAACTTTGCCCCAAGCTCTGCACAGCTCCGTGGCATCTGTGTTTGGCTGATCTCCAACCAAATCTGGAACAAGTCCTGCACTCGGCTTTGGCTTCTTCCCATTATGGTCTGACTTGTCATCCTTATCCTGTGACTTCTTCTGTGGGCACTCATTTGCAAAGTGTCCTTCCTGTTCACAAATGTAGCATTTCTTGGCCTCCCTAAGAGCTTTCCTTTCTTGAAAAGTTTTGCCAGAAAAATGCCTTTTTTGTCCTTGTCCTCGTTCCGAAGAAGATTTAGATTGCTTCTTGGACGTATCAGCTTCTTCAGTGGAGGGCTTCTTTGCAGGATACTCAGAAGGCTTTGCTGCAACATTGCCCTTGGCTGAAAACTGTTTGCCCTGGGCCCCTTTCTTGTGGCTATTAAATCCATCGGAATCTCCCTTCGACAGATTGTTGGCCACTCTTGCATTCTCTATCAACTGAAACATATTCATGACAGTAGTCTTTGTGCAGTAGTCCCTGATTTTCTTGGGCAATCCGCAACAGTACTTCTCAATCTGTTCTGACAAAGGCACAAACCTGTAAGAGGTGACTGGCAACAGTGCGGCCCAAAACCGTTTATTGTACTCCTCCAGATTCGCACACTGTTTAGCATTCAACTCGTGCCATTCTGTCATCACATCCACTTCAAAAGTGTTTGTTAACCATGCAGGCGCAAAAAGTTGTTTGAATTGAACCCACGTTGTTGGGGCTTGACCTTGGTTCAACAATGCGGTCCACCATTGAAGCGCATTCCCTTTCAAGAAAGTGGCAGCCTTGCGTATCTTTGAAGATTCCGTGAAGTTGCCTCCCGCATAAGCTGCATCGAACTGCTATATGAAGGTCAAAGCCTTTAATTGGTCCTCAGTTCCTCTGAAAGTTTCAAACTTCACTCCCTGCCCACCTTCCTTGTAATCCTTAGGCTGACTCTAAGGAGCCACATTATCATAAACAGGTGTTTGTATCAGTGGTGCTCCATGAGTGTTCATTCCAGCACTCGCATCAATTGTTTTCCCTGTCATATCTGCATTTTGTACGTATGGCTGCGAAAAACCAGCCATACCAAATTGTGTTCCAGGCACTCGAAACTGGCCATAGGCACCCTGAAAACCCGGTTGGACACCCATGTTCGCGTACATAGGGTTACCCATGCCTGTTTGCATTGTCCCGAACACATTCCCTGGCATATAACCTGTGGAAGGTCCAGCCATAGCTTGAAACACTGAACCACCTCCAAAATAACCAGGATAAGTATTAGGTAATGGAAGGGTCTGACGCATAGCCTGTTCATTGCTCCCTTGACCATTCACAAACGGTTCCTGTCCAGCTAAATAAAGTTGCTTTGGATCATTGGACACCGCTAGTTGCTCAACCACATGGGCTTTCCCTCGAGCATCATGAGTCCTCTGCGCATTGGAAATCTCCTTTTCCTGCAACGGCTCAGTCATGCCCTGTGTAGGAGGCTGAAAACCCTGTGTCGGAGCCTGTAAGAACTCCTGCATCCTTGGGTTGTTAGCCAACTGCTGAAACATGTCCATACAGCAACGCAGTTGAGTTGTAAACAACCTATCCTCTTCTTGAAGAGTTGAAGGAATTTTCTCTGTGCCATGTGAGGAAGATCCCTCTTCAGGTACATGGTCTCTCTTCTCTGCCATATCGACAAGCTCTGTGTTGCTTTCACCCACAACAATCCACGCTGCACATTTTGAAGAAAAAGTGACTATCCCGGCGATGGAACCATATAACCGGCCCGTACAACGTAGAGGGCGGTACTATTTCAATTACCTGTTAACTTTACACAGAGCACTAAGAAGGGAAGAGAACACAGTTGCGTCCAGCGACTAGAATGTCAATGCGCACACGAGACCGACACCCTGTAGGCCCCAAAGACTGGCGCCCCTTTCGGTATTTCTATAATTTAGAGAGGGAATTACAAAAAGAGAGTCCCTGGAAGATAACACCTGCATCCAGCTAGTACGCTCCAGATTCGGCAAAATTTCGGCAACATAACGGTACCGGAATTAATCCGAATCAGTTTCCAAGCTCAGGACTCTATCCCACTAGCGTTATCCCTCAGTCAGGAGCACAAAACAGTAAATTTCAGGTCGCTGTAATTTCTGGTTCAGTCCTGTTTTTGACCTGATTTGGGCACACGACGGTCCCTACACTGTTCCCTGCACCTTGGGCTTGGTGCCCCTTGATTCTGGAAACATTCCGGGCACAAAACATCTCAAAACAGAGTAAAAACAGCAAGCAGACAGTGCTGAATTTACTGCGCAATCGAGAGGTTATCACCCTCTTGTGGACCTACTTTGGTGCAACAGTTAGCTACACCGGTTCCTGTGCAAAGAGGCTCTTGCCTCGGCATGAAAGCATATTTCCCCACAACTGTACATAGGTCAAATGAGAAGCCCACTAGTGGGGCATAACATACTGTACGTAGGGGAGAAAGAGAGCAGTATGTAGCGTGCGGGGCATCACTCCCGTCACCATACTGTGCATGGAGGGCAAGGTAAGCATTCCATAGCTTCTGTACCTGCTACAATCCACCCAAGGCTGAAAATGGCGCCCCTTTGTTGATATGCAGCTCGTTTTTGCCTCCCAGAGTGGCAGAATCGCTCACAGGCTGACACGTCGCCCAGTTTCCGAGTTTGGGCTTTCCCTGCTAAAAATATCTCAAATGGTGCGTCAGTTGACTTGGCAGCAGAGCAATAAAATGTTCCCCTCGTCATTCCAGAGCTAATGACACGAACACATTTTCCGGTCAAAAATAGCAGTTCCCTAAATTTTAGGAGATGCTTCCATGGCGTCCCTATCGGTGTCCTGACCATCATTGAAGACTACCATTTGACCAACATCTACAATGTGGGTTAATTTACTGGCCCCTTTCAACTTATAAAGTTGCAGTGACTTGACGAGTGGCCCAAATTCCAGTTTGGCGCACATGAGCTTCCATACTCATCAGAATTTAGTGCTAACTGGCCCGGGCAGTCCCTGTCTGACCGACCTAGATCCCGGATGTGAGAAACCCATTTGGCTGCAACTGTTTCACACTAGCCATGCAATGTCCACTTGCACCTTTTCAAGGGTTCCGGAACAAACAAGTAAAAATAAAATAAATATATCTAATACTTATTTACGGAAGGCAACAGGAAAAATACACCTCCTGGTGACAGCTAGTGTTATTCATTCTTGGTTGCATCAATTTAATGCTTATTTTGCAACAACTAAGAAGACAGGGAACAGCAACGTTTTGACGGCAGCCATGTATCTTGTCGGTGATGCCATTAATTGGTATCACACATGGTAAGAGGCACAGTTGACCGCGCACTTAGCGGAAGCTGAAGGTGTGCCGACTTCCAAGACAAGCTAAAGGCGTGGTTTATGTTTCCTCAGTACTTAGCGCGGTTGAAAGAAGATTGGCGCAATCTCAAGCAAAATGGTATGTCAGTCGTATCTTTTTCTAACCGTGTTTTGCAGCTCGGCACCCAATTACGCAAATCGGATGATGAGCGCAAAGAGGCATTCCTTTTCGGGTTGGACGAATATATCAAGTTTGATGTAGAAGGCTTCGACCCCATGGATTTCAACAAGGCAATAGCAATTGCTCTCTCCCAAGAGATAAAGCACAACAAAGGAAAGCCTAAGGAGAACAAGTCTTTCTCACGGTACCTCTCAGACTCCTCAGAACCCACAGAACAGTAAGAACGGTAAGAATGGTAGGACGGTAACTCTTTTAGCCAATCTCCTAATACTTCGGAAAAGAACACTCGACATGAATCTAAGGGTAAAGCTAAAACACCTGCTAAACCTAAGCTATGAAAAATCCGCAAAAGGAATTATAGGAGGATACATAACGGCAGAAGAACAAGTCATTTATTCTAAGGAAGAAGATGTTATCAATGTCACACTAAGGGTCACATAAGACGAGATTGTCCTAAGAACGAACCTAGAGAACCCACAAAATTCACATCTTCTATTAATGCAATCAGAGAGAGCACACTAATGTGTCCCAAGTTTCGCACGATCATGCCTGCATCTCTCAATGCATTGTTATGGTTATGTGAATGGTCAACGCATTGTGGTCTTCTTTGATTGTGGTAGTATGCATGATGTGATTAGCGACTCTCGTGAAGAGTGCACGTCTAGAAGCTCGACCCATTGATCCCATTAGGACCTCTAGTTTTGCTCCTAGCATGCACTCTTCGTTTAAGCATGAATGTCCTGATGTAACCATGTCCATTCAAAATGTCCGTTTTCGTCGAAAGTTTTTTATTTCTCCACTTTCAAGATATGATGTGATTTTTGGCATTAAGTGGTTTAAAGGTCATAATCCATTAGTTTGTTGGAAAGAAAACACTCTCAGTCTCGCAGTTGAAGGAGCACCTCTCGTGGTTCTTCAATGTGACACTAAGATTCCATCTATGTCACTAATCTCTCACTCTCATGTTTTGGACGAGCATAAAACACGTAGTCTCATTCTAGAGAAGCATGATTTATTGCATGACATAGAACAAGAAAAGACACATGACACGAAACCCGACAAAGAACAAGACAAGGAGACTCTCTCAGTCATTCCTTTTCCAAAGCACGTCACACATGTTTTGCATGATATAGATGTGATTGTTCACAAGTATTTTTTTCGTAGAGAGGCAATTGTTCATTCTTTACCTCTCATTTCTAATTGCAGGCGAAGCTTCAAAAGAAACAAGAAGAGACTCTCTCAATCGTTTCGTCTCCAAAGCACGATACACATTCGTCTCCAAAGCACGACACATATGTTTTGCATGATACAGATGTGACTATTCACAAGGATGATGGTTTAGTTGATGCTTTTTCTAGTGAAGCTAACCTCATTGCAGATACAATCAATCACGAAGAACCGAGCTTGGCTCTCGCGCCGAGGTCCAAAGAACCCACTCAGGAAGTATTGTGTATTCGCATGATTAGTCAGCACGCATTGTTCGAGTATTTCATTCGTGACGGTTTCTTGTATTTTCGTGACCGTCTTTACATATTCCATTTTGATAGGCATGCCGTATTGTACGATGCACATGCCTCACTCACGGATGAGCACGGATGTATGCGGATTTCTCTTGAAATGAACAAAAGTGTGCATTCAAGGAATTCACATTGCATGCCTCATCCTTGGCATGACACAATCTCAGAAAGAGCACACGAAAGATTGACCATCCAGTATCGGCATTTCCATTGTGATTTGCCACAATTGATAGATTTAGATCAGAAAGTCAAGTTTCGACCCCATTTTTTGCGTGTGTTTGGTGAACAGTTTGGCACTCCGTCACTTGGTTCATCTCAATTGCATGCACAGGCATTTAAGAAGTATAGTATTTTTTCAGTCACTCTACATGGAATGGTATGTTCATGATCTTGTGTTGGGAGTGGTTTCAAGAATTTTCCTCCTCGGAGATTCTTGAAGAAGATAGACATATGTCCATAGACGAAGTTGGAACATTGAAGCAATCACATATCACTTTGTGTCACTTTCTGCGCGGCCTAAAGAAGCAAGCATTGCAGACCTTTAAGAGATTCAAGTATCGCACAACCCACGCATCAGAGTGGGCCGCCGAAGAGTCCTTCCCAGGATTCCAGACATTGTTGGCGTCGGGCGATCTCCCTCGACGCCATACAGTTCAGTACCAGTACCTCACTTTAATAAGGAGGGGATGTCACATGCACATCTAACCCTATGTGCATGTGGACAAGCTAATTCAAGTCCAGGGTTCAGGTCAGCTTACAAAGTATTCTGGCACCTTTGTGAGCCTGTGCGCAGGCCGTGCATGTCCAGGCACTTAAGAGTAGTTGCATATCCTCTGGTTGCACACAGCATAATCATCAGCATGACAGTCAATACCCATCATGAGTATTTTACAGTGCACAGAACCCATTTTCCCTATTTTATCCATTTTTCACTTATAATTAATAAGTGACTCTGTTGGGAAACTGGGAAGGGCAACTTTGCTAAGTTTTATAAAGAAACCTAGCGCTAGCACTTTCTAGCAGAAGAGGCAGCATAGTTCCAGCAAAAACCGGTAGTTCACCTTCTCAGCAAGAACCGGCAGGAGACTCAACGTTTTCAGCCACAAGACCAACCTGGCGTTTTTGGAGTTCCCAGATCAGCCAGCGTTTTCAAACTTCAACAGCTAGCGTTTTCAGATTGCAGGTTGGCATAGCGTCTTGGTTACAGCTCACCTAGCGTTTCCGCAAAGTGCCTAGCGTTTTGTAGTTTCTGGCGACAGTTCAGCCCAAGCACATCAGCGTTTCCAGGTTTTAGCACTTAAACTCTGCAAGATCAGCCCCAAACCTCGCAGATCTCACCTACCCATAACAGATCCTCACCGCACAGTCAGATCAGCGAGCGTTTTTAGTTTCAGCCGTTGTCCGTAGATTTCAGCATCTGTGTTTTCAACGCATCGTCGTCGCCATCGCCGTCCTCGCCGACACAGTGTAAGAATTCAACAGTTTGCAGATTTGCAGATTTCAGCCCCTAGTGTTTTCAAATTTCAGCCCGTCTCGTCGTCGTCATCATTGTCGTCGACATCGTCGGCAAGTCCATTGCATCTAGACCATTGTACCAGATTTGTGCAATCAATAGCATAGACCTCTCTCACCATAGAGAGTGGAGCCCTTGGAGGAGGGTTTGACAACTGTCTAGTGTCGTATTCTTCTCTCTCTCTCTCTCTCTCTCTCTCTCTCTCTCTCTCTCTCTCTCAGCACCTTCATTCAAGGTGTTATTCACTTTGATTGTGATCATTTGCACTCTCTCACTAAAAGAACAGAAGGCTCTCCCTTCCGCAAGTAAAAGGAACCCTCGAGCACAGTTCAGAGCACTTATCTTTAGCAAAGTTCAACATTCACATCCGCCGCACCTTACATTAAAAGCAAGGGCTCTGTGGGTATCCCTTAAGTCTGAAAACAATCAAACTTTAGGTATGTCCACCCTCCTTAGAATCCGTGGCCTTCTTGCCCTTATCCTCATACTAGTTTGCTCGGTACAAATATTTTCTCTTCGTCGTATGTATCGACTCGTCGCAATCTAAACTCAAAGAGTCCTCATCCGAACTGTCTTCCTGCAAGATCTGCTCTTCTTGCCTTTCTTGTTTTTCTAAGTCTTTCTCCGCATCCTGTCTCTTCCGCTTCCATCACTTGACTCAGAGGAAGAGGAACTCTCCGAACTGTCAAAAGAGGACGATCATGCACTGGGATCATCCTCGAAGCGAACACACTTCTTCGGTGACGGCCTCAAAAGGTAGATTTGCGACCCAAGTAGTCGGGATAGTCTCTTGCTCGAACCTATTTTCACGACTGCTTCTTGGTCTTCATGAGTTTGCTGACTCGTCGCTCTACAGCTTCGTCAAATTCATCCTCTGAGTACACTCTCTGTCTAGATGCCCTTAGTGTAGGTTTCTTCTTCAGAGCCGACTTGAGAGGTGAATGGATGGCGGCACGCCATCAAGAGTGCACCTCATCAAGTGGATGCTTTGCCAAAAATTTCGTGTATTGGGGATCCTTGGAGTACTTTATCATCTGTCAAGCACACTTGTTGACATGCTATTGACATAGTATCTCCATTCTTTCAAGAGATGAGAGTGGAAGCGAACCATACTCCTCTCCCGATTCCTCAGAAAGGGGTCGGCTCCCATTGAAATCCCCGTTGGTTTCTTCTTCACCCAAATAATCGGGTGCAACAGTTTCCTCTTGGCGAGATTCGTTGACTAAATCCATGTGTGTTGCAAGTAAAGGGATCAGATCCTTCATAGAAGAAGAATCATATGAGCTCTTATACCACTATAATAGACTTGGACACTCCAAGCCAAAAATCTCACCCAACATACGGGAGAGAAACTACAACAGCTAAACAAAAATGAGAGAGGGAGCGCTTAGAAGCACTGGTCCCAAAGACTAGCACCCCTTCTCAATATTTCTTTAATATTAAACTTCAACTAGTACAATGTCCGAGGGTCCTCTCTTTGGCAAGCTCCCAAGCTAATCTCCCGGGAGAAGAGGTCCTAGCACACTTTTAAAGGCCCCTAGCCTTGCTCAAAAATAGTTACATCAAAAGCGTAAGTCTAAAAGCATCTGGTGCCCCAAAAGCAAGCGCCCAATGGCTCTCCCTACGCGCTGCCATGTCTGCACTCTCTCCACAATCTGTGCCGCAAATCGCGGCACAGATTTTTTGGGCAATTTTTGGGCCTAGCTTTATTTTAAAAGGTTTTAAAATTTAGGCCCCTTGGCCGGGTTCCATAAGTTGGGAGGGTTAGGGCTTTGATTCCTAACCTCTCTAGGCCACTCGGATAAGTTCTGTTAAGTTGGTAAAACTTCTTCGAGCTCTTTTGCTAGAGTTTAGGCCCCCTTCTATCCTGCCTTTGTCCTTTAGGCCATGCTATGTCATCACTTTGTGACACCACATGCTTCAAGATGCAGGCCACATGCTTCACGATCCAAGCATAGATGTTTGCATTTGGAGAAGGGACTTCTTTTCGCATAGCTATTTTTCCAAAGCCATGATGGGCATAGCCTACAATCAACGCATTCCAAGTGAAGACATCCTGGAGAAGATGCCCATCAAGAACTCTTTGTGCTTTCCTCGGGCATGACATTTGGGATACATACCAACCAAAGCACCACCAAGTGCAAGTTTCTCAATCAGCCCCTACATAGCAATCTCATCGTGAATTCTCTCGCCCGCATGAGCATCTTGCATTAGGCCACATGCCTTGAAGGTACAAGCATAAGCGATTGCATTTGGAGAGAGTCCTTCCCTTTGCACATGGTTCAAACAGCCCAAAGCTTCCTTGCTACAGCCATGTTGGGCATATCCTGCAATCAACGTGCTCCAAGAGACGACATCTGGTAGAGGATGCCCATCGAAAACTCTTCGTGCTTTCGTGAGAGTGCCACATTCAACATAGATATCAACTAAAGCACGCCAAGAACGAAATCTTTCTCCAACAGCCCTTGACTAGAAATCACATCGTAAATTCAAGGTACAAGCATAGGTGATTGCATTTGAAGAGAGCTTCCTTGCCACAGCCATGTTGGGGATATCTTGCAATCAACACGTTTCAAGTGAAGGCATCGATATAAAAGCTCATAAAGAACTTTTCTTTCAGAAGTGCACCACATTTGGCATACATATCAAATCTCGAACGTGTTCGCACCTGCGTGCGTGTGTGTGTGAGAGAGAGAGAGAGACTACCTGCATCTACGATATCCACATGTGTTGTTTTTCCCGCACCAGTTCCTCTGATTACAACTAAGAGAGCTTCCACACGGTGAGTACTTTTGGTGTTGCATTCTCAACGTGGCCTATAAAAACGAAAATAAAGTTCACTTTCTATTCTTGCATTATAAAAACAGCCTTCATGTTCTTAAACTATGCTAACTCATGCATATTTGCAAAAGTTTCTTGAATGCATGGTCTCCTCCTTTATTCCCTCTTGCCCCCTTTATTTGGTGAGCGTGGGTTTTGAAACCCACCGCGTGAAAGCCCTGTAAACCTGGTGTAGCTTGCGTTGTTTTTCCTGAACCAATTTCTCTGATTACAACTAAGCCTGGGTGTTACTATCTGGGAAGCTATTCCCAAGGTATGGCCCCTTGTGGATGTAATGTGTGTAGGGCACCCACATCGTGGCGAGGCTTTTTTGCAAAATAGCAAGTCCGGTTGTAAATACAGAGATATGTATAAAGTTCAAAATCGACGAGACATATTTCGTTCATCTATTTAAAAAACATTTTATTCGGGAGATTCCTCCCCCAAACTCAAACCAATGAAATACACGTTGCTCGCGCGACAGATGAAGGGAGAGAGAGAGAGAGAGAGAGAGAGAGGGTACTGCCTTTCACCCCTGCTGCGCTTCGAAACAGAAGGACGTCTTGCCTCTCGTCATGAACTCACGCCAGCAAAGAGAGAGAGAGAGAGAGAGAGAGAGAGAGAGAGAGAGAGCAATTGTTGCGGGGCGATCCCTCAGCTGCTGACGTCCGCCTTGCGTGCGCACAGAGAGAGAGAGAGAGAGAGAGAGAGAGAGAGAGAGAGAGAGAGAGAGAGAGAGAGAACTATCACTGCCGTTTCCTATTTCTAGCAGGACTACTACATCTAGATTCTATTTCATGCAGACAAGCTAGCCAATCGACAGTTTTGGCTTGGAGAATCTTGAATTATTCTCCATTGACTTATTTTTTTGAAATTTGTAAGCACATACTACACATATACAAAGGTCTAATCTATCTTATACAACCTCATCTGCAATATTAACGGACTGATGAATTGGCGTTACCATCACACCTCTTCTCTTTTTCTTCTACTTCACGATGGAAGTGCTTTCTGCCACAACCTCTCGTAAACCACGGGTGAATCCTTACGAGTAGTGACATGACAAAAGGGCATCATACTCCTCATCATTGACTACAGTACGCGTCAAGGGTGCCCATCAAATTCATGTAAATCTACAATGGAGATTCGATGACAAAAGAATCTCACACCTCACAAGGGCTAAATTATAGCATGAATTCAACGGTCATATAGTGAAGAGAGAGTGAGTGAGAGAAAATCTCCACCCCGAGCTAAATATTAGCATGAAATTCAAAGGTCGTATAGTGAAGAGAGAGAGAGAGGGGCAATCTCCACCCCAAGAGGGAATTAGACACAAGAGATGTTAAGTATGGAGCTACCATTGTAATTTTCAGTTTTAAAAACGCACACATGTATGACTTCCGTTATGAGGAGAAGCCATCATGCGTAAAGAAAAATTACTCGTCGAAAAACCAAAATTTCTCACCAGAATATTTTTTTCGCTTGAATATTATGGTCAGACGAAGGTCAAAAAGTGGTCGGACAACGGCCGGTCGATTGGTGGGTTGGCCTGTGGCGGCCTGTGGCCGGTGTACGGAAGTCAATGACCGTTGGCCGATGGCCGAATCCAAAACTGACTTGTCTTCTCAAGGGTGGCCACACATGAGTGCATTGGAGAGTCCAATTTGGACTTATCTACACAAGGGCAGCTACACACGGTTGCCTGTCATGAGAGAGGGTAGCTCTTTTGGCCTATAAAAAGAAGCCTTTTCTACACACATTTTGGATTGTGAAGTTGATGCAACAAGGTGGGTGTGAGGTGGTATTGTATCTTTGTGTGTGTACCATTCCTTGTCCAATCATACCTTTTGTGATAGAGCATTATGTGCTAGTCATGTGAAGTCATGCGTATCTTATATGGCTCATCTCGCTTGTAGAAGAAGGTAATTGCACCCCCTTACTTGTACGGTTTGAACCATCTTTGTAGACTCCACCCCTCTTTATCATCTTGTAGGCCATGCATGAATCCTAATCATCATAATTCTTTAATCTAGTAGCCTCCTTTGCACATTGGATATAGGTTTTCGTTATCACCCTCATATCAACAAGTCAATAAGCTTTTTGGCTATACCTCCAATCACACTCTTATTTAATCACATGATGCATACATCCAATCCCAATAGTCATGTTTTTACAGAATTTTAATCGTGTCAATTAAGTGCAATTTTAATCGGGTCAATTAAGTGGAATGCATTTAGCTCCTTCTCCTTTCATTTGTGTGTTCGGTAAGTTATCTCACTCTTTTTTGCATTTCAAATTGCTATATATCAAGTTGTGTGTGTAAACATTGCTCCACATAAGCTTTACATGGGCCCTAATATGCTTCATGTGCATGTCACTAACTCTCTCTAATTACGTGGCAAAAATTAAGTGTGTCTATGTGTGTCAGCTCTACTAGATACAGATGATAAGCAGTTACTTAATTTTTGCCACGAGGGCTTCTTGGTGATAGCCTATACATAGCAAGTTCTTCATCTCAAGAGGTTCGTGTTCAAGGTCATGGCATTTTGGAAGGGTAACTTGATAAAACTTTAAAGTGATTGTAAATCAACCAATAAATAAATTGATACAAAGCATCTCTCTCTCTCTCTCTCTCTCTCTCTCTCTCTCTCTCTCTCTCTCTCTCTCTCTCTCTCTCTCTCTTTGATTGGATGAGTGAGCATGTAGTAAAATTTGAGAAGAGTAGAGCTAAGCTCTACATATACAAGAGAGACCTGAAGAGATTGGCTAACTAGGTGTGGATAAGCCAATGAGATTAGGGCTACCTTCTGCTATAGTGTAAACGATACAATTTAGGTAGGCCTTATACTAGATAGTTTCCCCATAAAGTGAAGAGCTTTGGTTTAAGTGGACCTGTGTGAATGGTGGCTTGGCTAAGTATCAAAAAGGGAAGCCAAAAACCTACTCAAAGCTCCAAATACACACATGTATGTCACACCTCTTACCATCTCTCTCTCAAAAGGATAAAATAGTCAAGATTGCAACATCTTCTTGCTACACACACACACACACACATGCGCACATGTACATATAGACATAGGAGTAAGAGAATGTAACAAACTGTAAGAGAAGAAGATGGTGACCAGATTCCATACTGAGAGAATAGGTTATGATAAAAGAGAGGAGAATCATATGAGTTGAGGTTTCGAGGAGCTGTGGAGGGAGCTTTTTCCAAATTTTTGCTCAACTGAGGAATTCATTAAAAAAGGCTCGCTTCGCTCCAAAGTCTTTTTGGAGCGAGCATTCTCTCTCTCTCTCTCTCTCTCTCTCTCTCTCTCTCTCTCTCTCTCTCTCTCTCTCTCTCTCTATATATATATATATATATATATATATATATATATATATATATATATATATATATATATATATATATATATATATATATATATATATATATATATATATATATATATATATATACGGAGGCTCCACGAGAGAATCAGCACTACTATAGCACGTGGGAGACGTCCTGTATGACTATTTATAGAGGCGGACATTGACAAAGCTCTTCGGTGATCGATGCAATACTTTCTTATACAACTCCCGATGTCGGGCATCCTCAACATGGATGATGATGATGATGATTCCAATCTGATGATTTAGTATTTTAGTCTTTCACCTTACTTCATTTTATTTTTTTATCCAGACATTGGATTAGACCCACAAGGATTGTATAAGTTTGGTCTCATGGGTCATTTTGGCCTTTTGAAAACGTTTAATATAACATTTCATTTCTGTCTCTCGGGCGCTAGCGTCCACTTGCACGAGCAGTGACCACGAGAACAAAATGCTCATCAATGAGAGGTGCAACACAAGCCAGTCAACGCAGTAGGTGTTGGAGTCTCTCATGATGGACGGTACCTCTGACGATCTCCGCCATAAGATCATTAACCAACTTAAACACAACAAAGCATCTATGGTTGAACAAAGTCAAAATTTATACACTCTTGGTGTTGAAAAGAAGTCAAAGAGAGATAGGTTTGTCTCCTTTAAACATGAACTCGAGGGCCTAGTCTTGGAAAGGGCTTCCAAAGCAGCTTGGGAGTTGATCCTCTCAAAGGAAGGCATTGGAAAAGATATAATGTATAGTTGGGATTTGATTCCAACATGAGTCTTGCAATAGCATGTTCGTATTCTAAGGCGAAGTACACATTTATGAGATAATATCACAAATTGTAGAGGATAACTCTTACCTGACACATTGTATTCTGTTGAATGATGCTCTAGATGGTGTGTCTTGGGACTTTTTGCGTCAAAAAGAGAGAGAGAGAGGGAGAGAGAGAGCGATTAAGAAAAAAAGCTCACTCCAAAAATTGATTTGGAGCGAAGCGGCCTTTTTTATAAAAAAATTGCTCGTTTGAGCAACAATCCTCCAAAAGCTCCCTCCATCCTAATCCCCGAATCATAGAAGTATTGACCTAAATCTAGCCCCCCATGTGCACTACACTCTCTACATCTTGAATATTTAGTATTTATTGAATATAATTTTGTGCCAAAATTTAGAGCCCCCCCCTTCACATAAAGTTGCATGGCTAGCCACAACAGGTGGTTCCCACTTATTGAAAACTTCTTCAGCCTAACATGTACAAAATGAGCTGACATGGGTGTCTTATTGAACAAAAAGAAAATAATTAATGAATACTAAGCCTAAACGGCTTGATTTTTTACCTTGAAATAATCGAAATAATGAGCATTGTAACCTCCTTCTCAACTTCCAAATTTTAATCTACTAATCATCATTCTCATGGTTGGCTAACCCCTAACTTATCAAGGCAGTACAATATAATTAATCATTGCATTGCCTAGCTATCCATTACAAATGCTGACGCTAACCACATGCAACACGGAAGTCACAAAGGGGGGACAATATCATAACATGGGGCCTTGCAACTTAAGCTAAGGTACTTTTCAATAGTTCGCATGGAACTTCCCTCAAGCAAAGTTGAAAATCTCACTTCAAAGGAGTTAAGCGTTGGGATGATGTATGAAATCATTTCTTTGTCTCATTGTTTGGCTTTCGAGCCTTATTAATGTATTTAGTGTCAATTCAGTATTGCAAATATTTTCTTTTTTCTCTTGCCAAGACTTGTTCCAACAGTTCAAGCTCTACCTCATTCACTTTCTTCTTTCTAGAGATAGGTGCCCAATATTGTACCCTCAATTTCATGTAGTTAATTGATCCTTTGTTTTGATGAATCTTATTTTTGTGAATCCTAATTGCCAGGCCCAAGGCCAGAGGCAAGGGGCCGGTCTGAATGCAGCTTGGGGGTGCCTATAACAGATTAGTCATTCAGACATTCTCACAAACACCCTGTGGTCTTAGAGTGGTATCATAGTAAGGCTAGCCATGGAGATTATTTTAGAACAAAGCGTGCATGAAGCATTGCTATTTTGAGCTTTGGCCAGGAAAGATGGGTCGTGTGCAGAGCCGCTTAGCAAGGGAAGAGAGCGGCCATCGACCAACACCAAACCCTAAGGTGTTTATCTTGTTGTGAGCTAGGGAGGAGAGAAACATTCGTCTCATGCTCTCTCTCGTTTGTGGAATTATCTCTCTCGGTCCACGTCGTTGACATAGCTTTGCAGAGAATGCTTTGTTCTCACTAGGACCGCCCAAAAGCAACGTTAGGGTTGAATTTGCAATAAAAATAAGCTACGGAGGGTGCCCACAGACAACCCCCCCCCCCCCCCCCCCCCCCATCTACTCTATTCTTGAAAGCAAAGCACAAGACATTAAGGGTGAGTAAACAGAGTAAATGAAGCAGGCAAAGACAAGGCAAATCAAGCTGACAAACATATGCATATTAAAACAATTATAGAGAGATCTTCGAGAATTTACAAGTTTTCAAGAGATCAAAGTTGCCGAATCTCACCATATTAAAAAATTACAGAGAACTCTAGGAAATTGCAAGGATTCAAGACGTGGTATATAGCAAACCAGTATCAATCACAGGTTGAATCACAACAAGGCAGTAATATCTCACAAAACTCTTTTTGTGACCAAGTTCATGAGTTTTAGCAATCAAATCGGACACAATCTTTTTCTACGAGCGTTAAAAAATCAGCAAAGCTTAGGTTTGGACGATGCTTTCAAAAAACAAAAGTTGAACATCGACAACTTGGTGGAATTAAATTAGCAAGGCTAATTAATTTTGATTGTAGTGGTTCATAGTCAATTCCGATCTGTCCTCAACATACGATTTTTCCTAAGGTACATTTTGTCTCTTGCTAGCACATCAGATAATCGCAATGGATTCGGACATTGACATGCATCATACGTTTGATTTTGAAAATCCTACACAAGTTCCATCTGTTGTTGCCCCACGGTTGACTACTCTCACGGAGGGTACCCACGTGGCAATAGGGTCGAATTATAGCTATGAATTGCTTGATATCCAAGAGTTTAGAGCACTGTAAGCACGCATGACTGTTTTGAATGCAAATGTTATGAAGATGTCTGATATGCTTGTGCAATTCATGCAACAGTTGGCCAAGGGCCAAGTTAATGATCAAACTCGGGTTTTTGCAACTCCCCTACTTGGCAGGAGCACACCTAGTCTGTAGGAGCAAGGCTCCAATCTAGAGGGTTGCACCTTCTCTCTCAAAAAGAGGTGGATGACTTGTTAAAGAATACCAAGCCACCAATTTTTAGAGGACATGAAAGGGAACGCAACAAAGATAGAAAAATTGGGATGGGATTCACGATCTTAGACGCACTCCAAATGCTACAAAGGAGTCTGACACTAGAAGGCAAGGCCTACAAATGATGGATGTCCCTCAAGGAGAAGGGCATCATGCCACAGACTTGGGTAGCCTTCGATATTGTGTTCAAAAAAGAATTTCTACCCAGAAATAAACAAAAATTGGTTTGCACGGGACAAGTGCTCTATGCATCAGCATAAGACATCATTGAAGTATATCTCACATTGTTGTGATGTGATTCTCAATCTAGAGGGTTTGGATATCTTTTAGCAAGTGTGTAGGTTTATATGTGGGTTGCCACCAAAGTTTAAGAATCATGTCAAAACCCAAGACCCAAGACGCTTGAGAAAGCTATAGTGCAACCGCATATATACGACGATCCCGATAAGAAAGCATTGCATAACACTCACATGTCTGACACTGTTTATGCAAACGCATGCACACAACATGGGCATAATAAAAAAAAGTTTATGGAAGCTATATTTGAGGCATCCAAGAAGCCGAAGGGGTCTAGTAAAGAGTTTGAGAAGGCTAAGAAGAAAAAGGTATGTTTTACATGTTTAGGGAGTGGACACGGCAAAAAGGATTGTCCCAAGGAAAAATCTGATGCCCAAGGTAACAAGAAAGCGGTGCATATGGTGCAATTGTTGCCTCTTGAGTCCTCCTCTTGTTTCTCCAATTTGGAAGTAACACATACTGAAGCGGTGTATGAGTGCTGTATCACGGCCTCAATGTGGCAGTCAACCTTTGGTCCACACGAGTTGGTGTTTATGCATGGGTCTATCCAAGGTCACAAGGTGCAAATCTTTGTCAACCGTGGAAGGTTTTCCAAACACCCTGTGCAAGCCACAGGGGCTGCAAGCACACACAACCTATATACACATCAAGCTCTACGACTACAGATGGTGTGTCACTCACCTCCTGTGCTACTGTTGCTGAGGGAATCCTGCACGCATCAAGAGGAGAAACCGCCACTGCTGCCATCCTCCCCGTTGTCGATGTACTCGCGTTGCTTGATCCTCTCTCTCTCTCTCTCTCTCTCTCTCTCTCTCTCTCTCTCTCTCTCTCTCTCTCTCTCTTTCACAGATAGACAAAACAAGAAGATAAGGCAAGAGCAAGCTTCATACGTTCAGAATGATTCAAAAGACTAGTTTTACAACCTTATCTATGGGTTGGGTCCGTTCCTTTCACATACGGGCATCCACATTCAGCCATTTGGCACTAAACGAGTTTGGTGCATAGTCTAGTGCGCCTCTCATCGCTCGACGATCATCAGCCCTATACTAAAGACCTACGAGACCAACAAGCCCGACCCATAACTGAATACAAATAATAATAATAAGGATGACATGCAAAGTTAACAATCTTGTTGGACGATGATGCTTTGCACAATTTCATTAACTATAAGTTAGTGAAATGGCTTGTTGCCCCATATTGTGAGTTCCCACCGTTACACAATAGCAATGATTAATAGCCATGACGTCGATGTGTGGGATACTCAAGTGAAAGATGTACTAATGGCAATTCACGGGTGTCAAACGTCCTTGAATTTTCAAGTCATGAATATGGATTGGACAGATGTGATTCTTAGTCAGGAGTGGTAACATAGTCTAGGATCATCACTTAAACGTAGATATGAGCACAATAGTTTGATGTTCAAATCCAATCGCATGCATGTGTTGTTGTTGGGGGAGAAGGATGTTCCTTTCTCGCCACTCATTTGTACAACTGAGCTTATGAAGCTCTCTTCTCAAGACAAAATAGAAGAATTCTTTTTGTGTTACTCAATGTGTCATTTTTGTCAAATGTTGATAATGTTTTGAATGACCATTCTTGAACGCCGCATGCTTCTCTCTCTTCTCTTCCAACTATGGCTATTTCTCTCTCTGTAGAACAAATAATGTGTTGCTAATAAGTTAAAATATTTGTTAATGGAATACAAAGATGTATTCCCAGATGATTTTTCACCAAGGTTACCACAAACACGTGTTGTGCAACATGGCATAAATGTGGCTGAAGACAATAAGCTCGTAAGTAAACCACCCTATAGAATGAGTTATTTTGAGGTTGTTGAGGTGGAATGCTAGCTTTTGACTATCTTAGTAGAGGGTTTATACAACCCAATTCTTCAATGATGGGCCTTTCCCATCTTGATGGTGAAGAAAAAAAATTGTAGTATACGCATGTGCATAGATTATCGTGGAGTGAATGCGGTTATTGATAAGAACAAAAATCCGTTGCCGAGAGTGGATGAGTTATTTGATAAGCTTACCCATGCTCATATCTTTAGCACTTACAAGATCTAAAGCACGTGTTTGAATTGTTACAAGAAAATAAGTTATATGCTAAGGAATCAAAGTGTGATTTGCTCAAGAAGGAAATTCACTACTTAGAACATATGATTTTTGCTGACTGACTACATATGGATAATCTAAAGTAGATTCCATTAAAAGATGGCCTTGTCTTAGAAATCTGGAAGAGTTACAAATTTTCTTGCAATTTCCAAGTTTTTATCGAGGTTCATTAACAACTATGCTCATATTGTTGTTTTGATGATGGACCAACTGAGAGCCAAGAGTTGAACCTTTCACTGGGGAGAAGCTCAACATCAAAGTTTTAATGCTCTCAAGGATGCATTGGCTACAACTCCTATTTTGGCTATTATGGATCTTTGGGAACCGCTCATTTTAGAAATGGATGCTAGTAATTGTGCTATTGGAGCAATCCTTTTGCACGAGGGAAGTCCAATTGCATTTGAAAGCAAGAAGTTTGATTCAACACAACATAAATTATTTTTCTTACGAAAGAGAACTCTATCAATAGTGTCTGCTTTGAAGACGTGGCAACATTTTTTGTATGGAGATCAATTTGAGATCGTGTTTGATCACAAAAGTATAAAATGGTTTACATAGCAAACAGCTTTGAAGAGTCCAAAGGCCAAGTAAGTTGAGATTCTTGAGGAGTATGATGCAAAGCTCCAGTATGGTAAAAGATGATACAATGTGATAGTTGATGCTCTTAGTAGTATGTCTGAGATCAACTCTCTTTTTTCTTTTGAACTTTGAAATTGTTGGGGTAAAGGCACTGCTCTTTTGCTCGGGGTTGAACCTCCGCTGCCCGACCGCCCGCCCGCCCACCATATTCATTATATACATATGAATATGGAGCTCCTCACCCATATACTTACTTCCTGAGGTTGCTCCACCCACACTCTCATGCTTCTCCCCTTCCTTGCATGCACACATCTACGCACATGCACCCTCACCATGACAACAAAGCTTGGACGGAGCTTAACGTACGTTTGGGGCATCAGATCGGCACGGATCCTGTGAGGTTTGGCTGCACTCAGAGGAGATCGAGCGGATCTTAGAACCCCAACGCGTGCAACCCATCTTGGGGAAGCTTTTGGAAGCTTTGAGCAAGCTCTGCAGAAATCAAGATCCCTTCAAAAAGGGGAAGGAGATCTGCAGAGAAGGGCATAGCATGGGAGAATTCAGGCCTCGAGTAGCAGGAGCTCGGGAGAGCATCGAGCTTGAAATAAAAAAGCAAGCTCGAGGGGAATCAGAGAGCAAAAAGCAAGTCTTGAAAGACAAGGCTTGGAGCAGGATTTGAAGGATCTACAGAATTGGAATTTTGAGCACCTACAGGGGAATCTTAAGAGGGATTGTAAGTATCTGCAACAGGCATGCAACGTCGAGCAAGGGGAAATCGGGCAATGGAGCAATTGAAGCTTAGCACCCAACAGAGCTTTCTGAGCAGCTCATTTTGCAGGCAGCCAGAAGAGGAGAAGGGGCTCAAGACCAGATGCCAAGGAAGCAGCTTGGCAACTTGTCTTTCACTGATGGGCTGCTGATTCGGAGGTAGAGTGCGTGAAGTCCAGAAGGTGATCGGGGCCCTCTCCTTGCAGCGTGAGCACATCTTGAGTAGGAAAACACACAGTCAAAAGCGATCATTGGAGAGCTAGGAGTCTGTGTACACTATGCACCGATTTGAAGCTTGGAGCGTGCAGAACCGACCATACACACACACACTCACTCGCCAGTCTCTGCAAAATTTCGTGAGTTTTTGTCATTTTTTACAGTGGACAAAAATTGATTTTTTTAATAAAAAAATCGATTACACACTTAGTGTGTGCAAGGCCTTATTCCCACAAGCCCTCGACAACCCTGCTCCGAGTGAAAGAGCTTGAGAGAGAGATTCTCTTACACCAGAGAGCTTGACGGGGGGAGAGAGAGAGAGAGAGAGAGAGAGAGAGTATGCTTCAAGTGCATATACACAGAAGGGGGAGTTTTTGCACTGGGTGGGTCTTGGCCATCAACATCAACGGCATCCTCTCTCGGGATTGCGACCACGGTAGAAGGCAGTATCAATGATCTTTTTCTCAGCTTTGACTTAGTGAGAGCGGTTTGGCTCTCCTTCGGCGCATCCTTGCCATTGGCTTCCCTCCCTTGCTCATTCAAGAGAAAATTTGGCTCCGACGAACATCCCTAGCATCCCGGCTTCCCGACCTCGACGTAGCAGAAGACAATCAAGTGAGAGAGGCATCGACTGTCCTCTAGCCCCCATTCGAATGGCTCCATCGGTTCTCTAGTTTTTAGTTTCGGTGACACACATACGACTGGACAGCCCATTCCGGAGTAGTTTTTTCCCTCGAGCATGCTTAGCTCTTGGTAGGTGTTTTCGATCGACGAGTTTACCGATCGATGAGGTAGTGTGTGCCATTTTCCTATTGATTTTGCTCACAAGTTGCACTTTCTTGCTGTGCAGACTAGGTATGATTGTGTGGGGCATTACAGAGAGCTGTTTTTTGCACGGTTTGGTGCAGTTTCATGCTATGTATGCATTTGCGGATACAACTTGAGCTAGGTATAGCTCACAAGTTTACAAATTTTTTTTTGGATAGGTACAGGTTTATAGAGCCACTCGTTCAGGAGTGAGCCAATTTGTGTGGGTTTTGGCATTGCTATGTATGCCATTTGTGGATCTGTTTATTGAGACACCGAGTGTCTATTTGGTGAAGTTTTTTGGTGATATTTTTTGAGATTTTGCTCAAAATATAGAGGGAATTTTTTCCCTTTGTCCACAGATTCTTGCCATGTTTTGCTCGTATTTGCAGTTTACTCTCTGATGGTTTAGTGATTGAGTTTACTTACACTCTGGCAATTATCTGCAGTTTTTTGGCTTGCGGTTTGCGTTGAGTTTTGGCTCATTTTGCAAAAGAAGCTTTGTCCATTTTTCCCCGTCTTCTCATCATAAATTTTTGTAATGTTATGCCATCTTGTACAGTGGTCGATATATTCTCACTTTGACAGTGATCGAGTGTTTACTCTCACTTTAACAGGTTTTGTCAGCTTGGACACAATTTGGTGTTCTTGTACCTACTCTCGCAGGAGTGAGGATTGTGTATGCTTGTGCAGCTACAGATAGACAGTCACATGTTTCACAAGTTTTTTTACAGGCAATTTCTCTTGTGGGATGGTTTTGAGATAGTTTGCTCTCTACTTCGTATATGGTTATGCGCTTTACGCTCGATTGAGTTGTTTGTCCCAGTTTATGCTTCCAGACAGTAGATTGTAGAGCTGTTTTATGCATATGTGAGCATCGATTTTGATGTGATTGGTCATGGTTTTCATGATTGTGTAGTGGTCGAGTGATCTCCCACTTTGTTGCCATTTTAGCATTCAGACATGTGTGAGAGTGAGAGACAACGGTCTGATTCTAACTGATACATGAGTTGCTGGCATTGTGGTCACACAGAGCACATCAGGCATCATTGTTTCAGACGTATGAGACAGCATCAAAGATGTATGCATGATGCAGATGCGGCTTTGACACATGCTAGTGAGGCAATTATAGTGGCAGTCTATGCCAATGACGGTGATTTCATGCTTTCCTCAAGTGTACCTCTTGCAGATATGTCTATGGATAGCACACTTTCTCCACAGTGGTTACTAGTAGATAGCGATGCTGCTTTCCATGTCACACCGCATCGTGAGTGACTGGTTTACCACCTTTTCTAGTGGATGTTTTGGTTGTGTGCACTTGGCCGATGGTTCAACATTTGACATTGTAGGTGCAAGGGATGTTTGCTTGTCATTGCCCAATGGTGCATCATACATGCTACGACATGTGTGCTACGTTTCTTAGCTAAGACAAAGCTTGATCTCAGTGAGACAATTAATAGATTTTGGTTGTCAGACACTTCTTAGAGAGGAGTCTTTCCATATGCATTGCGGTTCATTAGTGATTGCTAGAGGAGTCCGTAGTGTCTTGGTATATCCTATGCATGTGTCTATGGTTCGAGACGTAATAGTCTCGATTTTGTTGCTGGCATGCTTTGAGCGAGAGATGAGACGTGTCTCCTTTGCGGGTGAGCTTCACCATGCTCATGAGATAGAGCATTTAACTATGCAGGACATTACAGTAGACTGTAAAGGTAGAGGTAGAGCAGTAGTGCTCTAGAGACATAACAGGTGTTGTTAGAGTTTGTGCAGGCAGAGGTAGAGCATGTCTGCTCCCTAGTTTTTGGAGGGACGTATTTAAAAGATTGGGTACACAACTCAACATCAATACAGTAGATCATCCTGAAATGGATAATTAGGTTGAACGTGTCAACCAAGTGCTAGAGGATATGCTATGAGCATAAATTAGCAAGAAGCAGTTGGATTGGGAAGATTATCTCCCTATTCTTGAGTTTACTTACAATACTGCTAAGCATGTGGGTTGGTTTTAGTCCTTTCATGATTATGTATGGTTTTCAACCTAGGTCACCAGTTATGGTGTGATTGGCGATTGAAAAGCTTCAGCAGGTCAATGATTTTATGCAAGACTACATGGAAATGTTGAGAGTGGCCTGTCACAATGTTCGACAAGCATAAGATCGGTATAACAAGTATTTTGATGTAAAACATCAGCAAGTTAGCTTCACAAAAAGGGAAGAGGTATTTTTGTGTGTGCCAAAGCATTCAAAAAGTCTAAAGACTGGGCCAATACCTAAATTATCTCCAAGGTATTGTGGGCCTTTTAAGATACTCAAGCGAGTTGGTGATATGGCCTATAAACTCTCGTCACCTATGCACTCTTGCATTCATCCATTATTTCATGTAAATCATTTACATAAACACTTACAAGTATTTTGATGTAAAACATCCGCAAGTTATCTTAACAAAAAGGGAAGAGGTATTTTTGTGTGTGCCAGAGCATTCAAAAGGTTTGAAGACTGGCCAATACCTAAATTATCTCCAAGGTATTGTGGGTCTTTAAGATACTCAAGTGAGTTGGTGATATGGCCTATAAACTCTTGTCACCTACGAACTCTTGCATTCATCCAGTATTTCATGTAAATCATTTATATAAACACCTACATAAGGATGACAATGTCATTAACCAACATAATTTGATTGATTTAACTGAACCTCCAACTAAGCCGCATGAGCCTGATCGTATTTTCGACTATCATGATCTACATATGCATCATCATGTACATTGACAAGCATTAGTCAAGTGGAAAGACAAACCTGACAAAGGTGCCACTTGGGAAACATTAATGTTCCTAAAAAGGCATTTCTAACTTTTGTTTCCGAGGATGAAAATGCTTCTCCAAGGGAGGAGTAATGTAAAGGCCAAGGGCCACAGGTTAGGGGATGGTCTGCATGCAGCTCGGAGGGCTCCTATCAAGGGCAAACACTAGGTGGAGAGTAGACGTTTAGACACCTTGTGGTCTTAGACTAATGTAATCATATTGGATGCTAGTTCATAACCATATGCAATATTGAACATCACAAGGTTGTACTTGAAGATCGACACTTTTGCCACATTGCTCTAGTTTAAACTTATGCCTTGATTATTGTGCACATGACCACAATAGTACCCTTTATTTTCTTCAAGTCTAGTAAAATATTATTATATTCATCTACAAGAATGGTTGTTGTGTGTTCTTCCCTTACACTTACTGGCCCAAAGTCTTGAAACATAACCTTCTTCCACACGAGAAGAGTAAGAACAAGATTCTCCTAATAGGTAATTAAAAGTTTGATCCACTTGACATGATAATTCTTCTTAATTACTTTGCAAGAGGTCTTTCCAGAGATCCACATATTTTGTTATTGTACCACATGTGATAATTCTTCTTAATTATGTTGCAAGAGGTCTTTCCACCGATCCATATATTTGTTATTGTACCCACATGTTTACCATTGCCTTTTGCACACCCAAAAGTTGGAAATTCCTTTGGGACAACTTTAGAATAAGTCACTTAAGAATGTATTGATGTCCTTTTGAGTGTGTCCAACCATGAAAATATCAATTTGGACCATGTTGCATGCCCTAATTGTAACCAACAATGATACATACACAAATATATATCAAAATAAATGTAATCCACAAATGTCTAGTTGAAAGGGCAATGATCTTGGTAACCTCTTACATAATACAAAGTTGTATTTATTATGTATGTGCATCAACAACAACCATGTTTGTTATATCTATGTATATCTTTCTCTACATCTGCCAATTTTGCCACCCCTTGTCATTACACATAGCCTTTATCATGAGCACTTTCATGACATTTTGATTGCACCATCCATTAGCATGCAATATAATTTTACCTTGTTTTTCACACTTATGTGGTGATGTAGTACTATACTAGACAAAATAGGTTGAATAGGATTTTGCAATGATGAATGTGGTCACCATACATGTGATCCTCCACTCTTTATATACCTATCAAGAGATAGATGCAATTATAAAGTTGGGACTAGTTGTTCATAGTCCAAATGAAAGATGCCCAACCAAATATATTAGAAGTTCACATAAGTGGTTTTGATTTAGACCTTTTCTTGTTATATTGTGGTTATAATTTGGTCTCAAGAGATAGATGCAATTGTAAAGTTGGTGTTAAGTATGGAGCCTGATTTACCCCTTGTAATTTTTTTTTAATAAAAAACCGACATTTGTAATGCCCTCATTATGAGGAGAAGCCATCGTGCATGAAGAAAAATCACTCGTCATCAGAAACCAAAATTTTCACGGGCCGAAATATTCCTTTTTGCCAAAATATTATGGCCGGGGACGATGGCCGAAAAGTGGTCAGAAAACGGCTGGTCGTTTGGCCGATTGGTCGATGGCTGGTGGTTGGAAGTCGTTGGCCGGTGGCCGCTTTCAAAGGCGGACTTGTCTTCTTAAGGGTGGCCACACATGGGCGGATTGGAAAGTCCAATTTGGACTTGTCTACACAAGGGCGGCTACACACAGCTGCCTCTCATGAGAGAGGGCAACCCTTTTGGCCTATAAAAGGAGACCATTTCTACAAACATTTTGGAGTGTGAAGTTGATGCAAGAAGATGGGTGTGAGGTGGTGAGAGTGAAGCAAGGTGGGAGCTCTATTAAGGGTATAATCCTTTTGTAACCTACTTCTTGTTTGAAGTACTAAAGCCATTGAGTGGCTGCTTTCCCGTGGATGTAGCCCACATTGGGTGAACCACGTATATCGTGTGCTCTCTCTCTCTCTCTCTCTCTCTCTCTACACTCTATAATCTCTCATGTGTGAAAATTATCTCTCTCCATAAGTTAACTACTCAATTATCTACGTAGCTACGTCATATTTCCTAACAGTTGGGACTAGTTATCCATAGTCCAAATGTAAGTTGCCCAACCAAATATATTAGAAGTTCACATGAGTGGTTTTGATTTAGGCTTTTCTTGTTATATTGTGGTTATAATTTGGTCTCATTTCTCATGAATGTCGCACGGATACCTTTTTGAGGTTGACAATATTATCCGTGTCTTGTAAATATTTTTATGACTCATTTGTTGCAATATGTGCACCCTTCTTTCCATAGAGTATCAACACCCTCCTCCTTGTTTTTGGTTGACTATAGTCCCACAATAATTTAACTTAAATAGATGTATAAAGGTCAAAATTTTGTTAGTCTTTGAGAGAAATTTCTAAGTTTTGAAGAGCATGCTAGTGTGGAAGTTGTGCAATACGCATGCACATGGGGTGAGTGTAGAGTGATAACTGTGTGTGGGTGGATTACTCAGTGTAGAATGAGTGAGATCTCTTAATCTTTTATGTACAAAGAATAAGGTCAGTGGTTACTGGGATGTCGGACATTAGACAACATGCTTCAAGGCAAGGCATATGCCTCCCTTACCCCAACATACTCCTACTTAAAGGCAAATATGAGGAAATAGGTCCTACTAGCTAACTACTAGTCAAGTAATATAGGCAAGACACTTTTATAGCCTATGCCCATCGGCTAGCTCACTCAATCTACATGCATCCATCCATATTGGCTCTAGTGATAGGTGAGCGTGTGTATCCATGCTAGAGCCTGCATGCAATTTCTACAGACATCCTTGTATAGTCCGCATAATGACACAATACATCATGCTAGTGTCAGTCATTGTACAACTACCAATCCCTGCTGCAAATGCTCCCATTACAGCTAGTAGGTCGAACCTCAACACTAGTAGGTTGTACATGAGATTCCCAAACACTTACAAAATCTACACAATCTTGAATGGACTAGCCTCCTCAATGTTATGTGCATACACTACATCATCAAAACTACTCACATTGTATGGATGTATCATTGTCGACACTGGGATGGCTACATTCATGTCATCCTTAGATGGAACCATGTGTCCATGCATCAACTCATCAACCTCTACCATAAGCATATCAAAGAACTCCATGTTTGTTATCTCTGCATGTGTCTCTAGAGAGTAGAACCGCTCTACCTTTGTTCGCACAAACTTCGATGACACTTAATGTGTCGCTAGAGCACTGCCACTCTACCTTTGTGCCTCTAAAGAGTCAACTATGCTAGAAACTTTGTCTCTAGAGCATACTGGAGCTCACTCATGAATGAAACATGTCTTGTATCTCGCATACCACGTATCAATGATGCAATTAACACCAAACCGTCTTGAATCTCAGATATGTCCAATGGAGCAGAGATGCCATATCTAGATCCTCTTGCAATCACAAGAGATTCACAATGAAACCCAATACAATCTCAAGAAGATAACCCACATTCCATAGAGTAAAAGATGCACCATTAGGTAATTACAAGCATGAAACCACTTCACCGTCTATGTCATATGCTAAACCATCAAACAAGTAAACTTGGCCAAGCCTCCCGCTAGAGAAGGTACTAAACCACTCAAGACACAGTGTGATGTCAAGGACTCCATCCTCACATAGCAACCAACAGAAATAAATGTGACGTGTGTCAGCATAAGGAATGCTAGAGGTAGAGGTGATATCACCATCGCTTGCATAATAAGCCACCTCTCTAGCATCTGTAAAAAATCTCTACATCTTGCATACATCATTGTCTTTGTCTCATATGTCAAACACAAAGATGCTTAATGTGTCTTGTGTGATCACGATGCCAACAACCATGTATCAACAACTATGAGACCGTCGTCTCTAACAAGTCATCACTATCAACTGTGATTTGTCGCACATAATCAATGAAAAACTCGTACATGTCAAAGTGGGAGATTTCTCAACCTCTACTCTATTCAAACATGATCAGTGCATCAATCCAATGCTCCCATATGCAATTGTAGCTCGACAAAGCTCTATCAAGAGACGTACGGTAGAAACGTCCAAGCTTTTCTCTAAATCAAGAAAAAATGGCACATAAACAAGCGGCAAGTGATAATGCAGACACAAACTGGGATAAACAACTCTCAACCAAGCATAAAATGCATGACCCACATGCATAAGTAGATTGCAAATGAAATGCTAACTACACATCCCATAAAGAGTGTTGCAAAAATTGACAAGTGTGTAAACTTATTGAGCTTGTAACCCGTGACTACATGTAACCTATAGCCACAACACGCATACACAAATCTTGCTCTTGCGAGAGTGAGTTTTGTTAGTGTCAAGTGTATTTTTTAAAGGTTTTTTTGAGAGGATAGGGGTGTTGTGGATACCTTGGGCTATAGAGTCTTTTTTGTGTGTTCTCCATTCCCCCTCTCCATCTGGGTTGCATTTATATGACCGTATAATGAAAATTATGGTATTATTATTCGGATTATACATTATTTTTTCAAATAATACGTTGTAAAACATATAATCAAATAAAATCTTTGATCAAAGTTTTCTTTAATCGAAGAATCGTTTAATATATATGCCTCTTTGATCAAAGCAGCACATTGTAGCTTTCAGTTTGGCAGAGACAGAGGTGATAGAGCAAGCAGGTATAATTGCATTTTTCAGTTTTGTTTTGTTTTGTTTTGCTAATTAGTGTTGTGCTAGAGGTTCATCTCGCACACATATTTAGTTTGCAGATGCGTAGGCCTATTCCGAGGTTGTGTCGACATAGTCACACTCATGGAATAGATATGACATTAGAAGTTTGTCTTGTGGTTGTGTAGACCAATCGATCACACTCCAGAGAGAGCCATAGGGAGTGTACAATCCCACTCGTTTGTGTAGAGGTTCCTTCCTCGCACTTCAAAGATGGAATTGGGGTTTGTCACTTCGTGTTGTGTATGAGAATACTCACACTTCAGAAGTTGGAAAAATATACAAACATATCTAGAATCTTGTTATCCAATATAATTTACTTACCACACTAGAGATAGAGCTAAACTATAGTAAATAAAGTCTACACGTTGCCACATTTGAAGAGTGAAGAGTTAAATTTAACTTTCTCTTCATCTACCAATGTATCAATGTTTATATTTTGTTTGCACTATTGTTTATGCTTTCGATTTACGTATCCAACTCACCTAAGAAATAGTACCATATAGTGAGTGCTACGTTGAAGCTTTGCTTCTCTTTTCATCAATGTCTTGTACTTGCAATAGGTGAGTAAAGATATACTCTCTACATGTGCTTTGTAAATATGACAGATAGGATTTTTCAAGAGGTGATAATTAATGGTTTGACTGTTGCGTTGTGTTAGAGATTTTCCCACACTTCAACAGTGACCAAATTGATTATTTAAATTTTCAATCAATTTAATAATAGCGACCACTCTTGTGCTAGAGCTATTAGCTCACACAGTTGGGCTATTAGTGAATATTGTACACTTTTTGTAGTCTAATAGACTACTTTTGTGTGACATAAACTTTTAGTGATCTATGTTTAGTAGTGTCCACACTTGTGTTAGAGTTTTTAATTCACACGGTTTGACTACTTTTTCATAACGTTATATTTTAGGCATCTGTTTTTTAAATTGAATGTGCATTTATTCAACTATTGATAACAAAATCTTATTCCAAAATCATAACCATTAAAAATTGTATATATTTGATTTGTTACAACAAATCTTTCACTTTAAATCTTTCTAAGTCTTGAGGCTAAACATTTTCATATTTCAACATGTTTGAAATTTGAATTACTCTCTTGGTGTAATATATCATTGTTTATTTCAATAGCCATGCCAGAGACAAAGCTATCACGAGCACATAAAAAACCCTCACTTAAACTATTGTTTGCTACCTACATGGTGTGGAAGAGAAGCATTTGCATCGTTGTTTTGAAACTGCAAAGCCTTCTAGCTTCAATGATTTTGTCAACACATTGGTGGTCAACAAAACATTGTTTTGAGTGCTTACAACAATCATTCCCCACAATGTCATTTGATATTGCAATTTTTAGTGGCAATCAATTGCGAGGGCTTGTCAAGCAAGTCTTGGGCCAAGTCTTGGTTGCTTTTGATGCTCTCTGCAAAGCCCTGAAGTCCACTCTCTCCCTTCAATACATAAAAGAATGCAATTGGTTCATCAACTGCATGTAGAAATGAAAGGAAAGAGCAAGCTAAAAGGCCCTACCAAAAGATCAAGAGTGGTTGATCCTACCGAGCCAGCCACTAAGACAGAAGTGGCTACTCCCACTCAGTCGGTCAATATAGAAGCAATGACCCAAGTCGATGATTCACTAGTATTGCACCTTCTACAGGATCGGCATGTTTTCCACTTGCAAGCTCCCCAATTTGGAGAAGGCAGATGGGCATATGCCAAGCAAGTTCGTGTATTGCATCCTACCTTCTTAGACCTTGTGTATGCAACTAAAGTACTCAAGATCCAGCCACACAAGCCAACTGTTGCACAACAAGCCATGGAAGAAGCCACCACTTTAAATATCCAAAACCGAGATATAATCCTGCCACTTGGCATCATGTGTCCCTCCCCACGGCCAATGATTATCTTCAGATGTTGGAACGACGGCCATGTGGAGTAGTGGATACAAGCATGTCACTTGGATGGAAGTAGACATTTGGTAGTATAGAGCACTTCTAAGACAATATCTTGCACATTGTCAATGCTCTACTACAAACATTGAAGCTCTTGTATCACCATGATTTTTTGCACAACGACCTTCACCCTCGCAACATTATGTTGTATTTTGCTGACAAAGGTGCTTATTGCGGCATTATAGATTGAGGCACTTCTAGCTTATACAAAGAGAGTTATGACATTGACCAACTTAGGTAACAATTGGAACAAGAGACCTAGAATGCAAAAAAAGTGGAAACTTTAAGTAATCAAGCTCAAAGAGATCCTGATAAATGAGCAAGTACATAACAAAAAACAAAGGAAAACCATCAAAGAATGAGACCTGAGGAAAAGAAGCCTCCAGACAATCAGAAGGGCGAGGGCAAGAGATAAAGCTCTGAAATTTTGTATATGACAATATTCAATAAAGTGGAGGAGGATGTAGAAAGAGGGAACCGACCTTTGGAGAGATTCCTTGGACAGTGGGTTAGCTCTAAATATTTTTCTGGAAGCTAATCAAGCCATCTAGTCAAGTTACCACCCATAATATGATTATTGGGGCCTATTCATAGTTGTCGAATGGGACTTTGACTGGATTGCTACTCATGTGTCCTTGATCTTTGTATCTTGTAGAGTTTAGTGAGCTTAAGAACACTCATTGCTGGGCTTTGTGCCAATTGCACTTCCAAATTAATCTTTTCGGATCTTTGATATATGAACCTTATTTTGAATCTAAATATATTTTAAGTTGTCTCATTCCATGTATGTAATCTGAAGTCTTTCATTTTGATTCAATTCATTTGTTCATTTAGTTTGATGTCAAGTCATCTGACGTTTGAAACTGTCATCTGGTCATTTGAAGTGTGAATTCCTCATCGGGTCATCTGAGAATCTGAACTCATTTAGTACTCTGAGTCTAACTCTAGAATAACTATCAAAGAAATCTAGCTCATTCCACGTTCCTTTATGGATAGCTATATTTCTTGAATTGCTGCAATCTTTGGCTTTGGCTTCCATACCCATTGGTAGCATGATTTTGAGGTTTTTATACGAGATTTTTTTTCAGGTTTTTCCATTACCTATTGGTGCCCCTTTTGCCTCCACGCCCTCTTGATGTGTTGTGGAGATTTCTTCATCTCTTGATGAGGTCATTGATGAGGTTTTTTTGGGTGTCCAAAGATACTCTAGATTTTCTTGAAGCATCTTCTTTGATACCCGTACTTGCCTTTCATCCCCTAACTTTTTGGTTGTTGTACTTGTCTAGATATTCAAGTGGTTTCCTTAAATTGTTGCTTGTAAGGGTAGTCACTTGGAACCAAAGGTATAGTCTTAGATCCTTGTGGAGTTTGTGTCGTCAATGTATTGGTTTCCCAATTTGGAACTATTGTATATGTCCTGACCCATCATGTTCCTAAGATAATCTTTTCTCCAAGTATGGGTGTTGACAAGCTACCTCATCTACAGTGATGTGTGTATCAACTTTACCCAATTTTAGAGAAAAGATACATTTGGCATCCTAAATTCATACAAAATGGCTTCATCACCTTTGTTGTCTATCTGAATTAGGATGTATGGTTCAAGACATCAAGTATCAACTAATGCTTTCTTAGTACATCCTATATATGAACCCACGATTATTCTAACATCCATGCCCTCAAGAAATTCACTCTCTAGTAGGATCTAACTTATATCTGCAACATGTTGATTCTCCCTGCGTTATAGTGCTTTATACTTCAATATTTGATTAGCTTCTTCTTGAGCTTGTTTGATTACTTCATGTTAGTGTAGCTTTCTCTCTCTAGTTGCATGCAATCTATTTAACACCACATTGAGTAGTGGTAAATAATATCTAGGTAACTTGCACTCATCAATCCAATTGGCCATTATATCACCAACTTATGTGGCTAGCTTGGTAGATATTCAATTTACAAACGGTCCATTTTCCTTTTTCTTGAACTTAGGGATATTTTCCAATTAAGGAGTACATTAGGACTAGAGCTCCCTTTTTGAACTCTTTTGTGATCAAATGACTGTCAAGAGCTATTTTTGTTTGTGTATCTAGGCATAGATATGAGCAATAGGTGAAGTCTTTGCTTGTTCAATTTTTCAAGTCCTCCTAGTCTCTTTGACAATTTATCTTAAGTCCATTCAAGTTGATGTGCTACTCTTAAAGTAAGCAATAGAAAATTCATTGGCACTATGATATCAAGTTGGTAGATTAATTTGAATGGTGTTGTGTTCAAGGTAGTTTTGGTGAGCTACCCTATACACCCGATATAAAATGTAGGTGCATTTTTTCAATATGTTCTTCTTGAACTGACAATCTTTATAAGGACCGTGCTTGAAATCTTATTGATATGTTTAGCTTCGCCATTTTTGAACAGGTGATAGGTCGGTGATTTGTTGTGAATAATCATGAACTCACCTAGCAAGGGTTGAATTACTTCACCAAAAAAAAAAGTGTACCTCGATCATTGGCTATCTCAATAGGTATGTCGTACCTTGGGAATTCATACTCAAACAAGATCAAAGCCATAGTCCTAGCAGCACCGTTCTTCTATGTAGCTTTTGCTTGAGCCCATTTTGTCAAATAATCCTTGGCTACAATAATATATTGAGCTTAGCTCCTGTACATCGGAGATTGTATGGGTCCACAAAATCTATGCACCATTTTGGCAAAAGCTTTTGTCCCCGTCATTGGTCTCAAAGGCATACTATCCTTCCTCTATATCATTCATGCCTTTGGCATCCATCACATCGTCTTGTTTGTACTCTTTGTGATTTGAGAATAAATTTGGCCATTGAATTTGATTTAGTGTCGACAGAGTGTCAATTGAAAAATGACCTCTTTGCTAATTCAATGTGTGCTTGGTCTAGAATAGGATTATATTTGGTTTCACTTGCACATAATCAAATTTCTTGATCATTACCCCAACTTTACAACTACTCTCCTATGAGAGCATAGCTTTGAGCTTCAATCTCAATAGATCATTGCCTATTCTTACTCATCACTCATCTTTTTAGGAATTTTTTTCTCAAGAGATACTCCACCTTATATTGACCCCATTTTGGGTAATACCATGATTTGAAACAACGTGGCAGATGGTATTGAAGATATCTTATAACACTTTTCACATTCTTTGATGTATATATGGACATCTTCTTTCATTGATGGCCATTATACAACTAACCAAGTGAGTGGCTTAACAGT
The DNA here is from genome assembly GCF_014529385.1 of Adiantum capillus-veneris. NCBI lineage: Eukaryota > Viridiplantae > Streptophyta > Polypodiopsida > Polypodiales > Pteridaceae > Adiantum > Adiantum capillus-veneris. Next base: position 30,785,408 of record NC_140945.1, read on the forward strand.
GTGATCTTTTGTGATGCTCCTTGGGTTCTATACATATTTCAACTTGCTTGCTAGCAATCTTTACATAGTAGTATGTGTAAGGATGAGATGATTCAATGGTAATGGAATCTTAGTCTCAAATTGTGCAGTGATCATCATAGTTATAATATTCTCATACTACCTTAAGAATATTATATCATTTTGTAATGTACCTAAGGTTTTTTTTCAATTATTTTGTGTCCACTCAAGACTATATTTTTAAAGTTTAGGAGCATTATTGAGCGTATTAATGATTGGAACTATGTCCAAAACAATCCATTTTCAAATCGCACATCATATGTAGAGGTTATATCACTTTTATGTTTTAGACCTTAGGGAAAACGAGACAACTTTGGGAGCTCGTACTTTTAGGAAAGTGAATGTGTATTATTTTGTGGCCCTCAAATAATCAAGATAAAAGAGCTCCAAAAAGAGAGGTTGAGAAAACCACAACTAAAAGCTTAGTATAGCCAAGCTCAGTACATGGAAAGAAGAGGTGCAAGAGACACATAGCCAAAATTAGCACTGCATGAGGCAGAGATTCATTAAAACATATGCAAAAAATAATGCACCGCAGAGGCCTATAAAAAGGAGAAGAGAGGGAGCGTAGAACAAGACAAGGAATATCTAGAACCAACTCAATTAACAAGCAAGTGGGTGTGTCAAGGATGCATGCACTAGTGATTATGGGATAGAATCCTTTGTTTTCTTTTTAATTTTGTTTATGTTAAATTCCTCTTTTTGTTGTTTTTATTTTTCCCTAATCTCCCCCTTCTTAATCACTTGAAATTGGTATGTGAAGCATAGTCTTTTACATTTATGGTACATATGCATTAGGATGTGTTCTTAGGTGTATAGATGCATAATCACATGCAATAGGTTCATGTCCTTACCCATTTTCTTATTGGTTTCAACTAACACCCAAGGGATTTCTATTGATTCTACTTTTACCACCATTTTTTCTTTTTCTTCATGTATTGCGTGAGAGATGACCCCACCAAGGAGGAATACACAAAGTTACAATGCCATGGATATAGCTCCAACAAACCCTCAATCTACAATGCAAGTGAATGAGTTGTTGATGGTCATCCTCAACTACAAGCCCTTGCTGCATCCCAACCTATTCTTGTAAGTCAAATTTTCAATTTTTGCATTATTCATACATAAGTTGTCTCTAGTATGATAAAGCCTAGGATGACCTAAAAGTGCCTAACAATGTGATTTTCATCATGAGAGATGAGCACATGTTCTCAAAATTAAGTTCAAAGAGTTGTTTGAGGAATGTATTGCATGGCTTTAAGTAAACATGTTTGATCATAATTGAAACACATCCCTTGAGAAGAAAATTATTGATAAGGCATCTTATTGCTAGATGGAACTCACAGTTAGCAAGAGATTCTATGGGTAGAGGGAAAATACCTTAATTGGTGGAGAATAAGTTGTGGTTAGTAGCTCTTGTATCTAGCAATGAGTGAGTATCCCTAGCTATTAGCAAAGTGAAAGATTTTGTTAGCTTCACGGTTGGTAGATAAAAAAACCTTTGCAAATGGATGTGTTAGTTAGACAGAGAAAGTCTTTGGATAGTGAAAAGCTTAGAACATTGGATATTTCATTTTTTTAATAAGATAGGGTTAGTTTTATCAGACCTTTTTTGAGAAACAATTGTTTGGGTAATCTTTGAAGGGCTATATGAATGAAACCGTTGTATATGCAGAATAGAGTGATAACAATTAGAAAACAAGAGGAATGGGTGAGTGTAGTGTGAAAAGTGGGAGACTAGTATCCAATTGGAACTATGACTATGAACAGGTGGATACATTAGTTTGATACTTTTCACAAGACTAGCCATTAGGAAAGGACAATCTCCTACCATATCTAGGAGTTTATGAATGGCAATCAAGCCTCTTAAACATGGAGAAAAAGGTAGTATCTATAGATCCTAGGCATGATGAGACTTCAGTCTAGTTATAATAGGATTTTATCTCCCATCATAACCATTGGGTTATTGACCTAGCTTCTGGTGTATGAACCTTACATCCACGATCGTGCATGATAGAGATGAAGAGTGTGCGGTGCGTGCGGACTGCAAGGGAGAAGAAGAGTAGATATAGAGTGTTGGTGGAGCTCGCAGTGAGGATTTGAATGAGGCAGCTCCTTATTGTTCTATATGTTCAAAAGAATACATAAGGTTAGTACGGTCAGTGTGATGGGTGTTCGGCTAGTTTTCCAAAACCCTAACAATCTCCCACTTGAAGGCCAACATGGCCCAAGTGGCCTATGTGTGTAAGTATGTATATTTGCACAACCATGAAGCATCCAAGTGGCTTCACCCTACACCCATCATCTCTATGCAATGTGCAAACAATTTGGAAGGTAGGCTCTTCATGAGAGCATCTGTAGGGTTGTCATCTGTATGAAGCTCAATGCACTTGCTAGCCAATATGTTTCATATCACATGATAACAGACTTCTATGTGTTTTGACTTAGAGTGAAACATGAGGTTCTTTGCTAACACAATCACACTATGACTATCACAATGCAACACTGGAGTTTGAGTAATGTTAAGATCTCTCACTAGGCGAGCTAACCACATAGCTTCCTTGCTAGCATGAGACACTGCCACATACTCTGCCTTTATGGTGGAAGATGACGTACATTTCTAGAGACATCATCTCCATGACACAGCTACTCCAGCAAACAAAAAATAAAATAGCAAGACGTGGATCTTTGACTATCCACACAACTCGCATAATCTACATCTGTGTAACCCATAATGGATGCATCACTATTCCCAAAGCGTAAGCACTTGTCTACTATACCTTTTAGATATCTCAAGATGTGCTTCATTGCTTTCCAATGCTTTTTGCTATGATTTTCCATAAATCTACTAACCACTCCCAGTGCAAAAGCAATGTCTGATCTCATGGCTACCATGGCATACATAAGACTACTAGCTACTTAAGAATATGGCACCTTGGCAATTTCTACTTTTTGACCATCAGAGCTAGGAGCATCATTCTTGCTAAGTTTTTCATATCCATGCATTGGGGTACTCAATGTACACTTCCCCCCTGCATATTAAAATGTTGCACAAGACCTTGTGGAAATACGTTTCTTGAGACAAATCTAGTATTCCACATTTTCTATCCGTCTTGATACGCACACCAAGAAAGTGACTTGCATATCCCAAATCTCCATAACAAACTACGTGCTAAGTGAATTCTTCAAGATGGAAATCTCATCTTTAGACTTCCTAGCAATGAGCATATCATCGACATAAAGTATCAAGATGACAAGTGAACCATCATTCAATTTTCAAATATACAAGCAATAATCTTCTTGACTCCTTACATAACCTTGGGACTGCATGTACAAGTCAAACTTTATGTACCACTACCTTGAGCTTTGTTTTAGGCCATATAATGCCTTATGCAATCTACACACCAGTTGTGCCCTAGTAGGCTTTCCATTGCACACTAAGTAATACACTCTCTGTTGTGTGCCTTGAGCTTCCTTCGTCTTCTCCAAGCTGTGATCGTTTCCCTGCAGCCCTAATTCCAACAATTGGTATCAGAGCACGTTGCATCCTCCCAAGCTTAGTCGCCAGCAGCTCTAGCACACGCCTGCTCACTTTCTCTGTTTTCAGTGAGCTTTAACGAGCGTTCGCAGTTTGACCATAATTTCGGGATAGCTCGAAGAGCTTAGTCTACTCAGATTTCTGATTCGGGCTCATTTTGACCTTCGTTTCCACTAGAACCAGGTATGCACATGCAATTTTGTCATTTTGTGCAAAATGTTTGTCAATGCCAATTACTGCATAACAGGTCCCATATAGTCTATTGCGGGTTGTGCTATATAGCACGTGCTGATCTCACTCAGTTTCTCCTCATTTCAGGCAGTTTTCACTTTTCCATGGCTAACAACAACATAGATGTGTTCAAGGTGTTTGCTGTTGAGGACAGATTGGATGGGGACAATTACCCTATGTGCGCTTACAGGATGCAACATGTACTTGTGTCAAAGGGAGTTTGGAACATTGTGCAAGGCATTGATGTATGTCCTGGTACTGTGGATGCAGGTGATGTTGAGGATGTTCCAGGTTTTGTTGGGAGGGTTACTGCTGTAAGAGTTGTTTTGCCTACGGTTGAGTAGGCTTGTTGGGATATAAGAGATACGTAGGCGCATGCATTGATTGAATTGTCTATGAATCTCCTTGGAAGATGATCCTCTCCCTCTCTGCCTACGAGAACTTCCTCTTAGCAGGAGGTGGTGCTAAAAGCTTGGGCTTGCTTGATTTTCATGCTTAATCATGTAGAGTAGTGTCATTGGGGATTCCAAGAGTTTTCTCTCACAAAATTAACTAAACAATGATTGGTATAAGCTTAACTAGCTAGTATGCTTAAACTAAGAGGATCTAATTAGCGAGAATGGGAATGGAGAGAGCTTTTAGAGGGAGCCTTCAAGGGAGCTTTCCATGCTCTTGCTGGAGAGAGCTTTTTGGAGGGAGCTTTCTTTGCTATTTCACAATCCAATTGAAACTTCATTCTAACATGTACATAAAAATATATATGCTTTGAACATAGGGGAAGGACAAGAAGTACACGCCACCCTATCAA